>NC_136391.1:21702200-21727200 GCF_965140285.1 Lepidochelys kempii
TCCTTTTCTTTTTGGGGTGTGTGGGTAAGAGAAGTTACTTGTCTGTTGGTTCCCCTAAGTAAAATGTACAGCTAGCTAAGTGAACCAAGTTTTTTTTTCACTGAAATGCTATCTTACTGAGCATGCAAAGTAATTTTTTTCGTCACCAGTTTCTTAATGATTTTTCACGTGTCTACTTAATGTGCGTGTATAGCACCTCAGTGACCTGATAGATTGTAATGGCTCCAGAGGAGCCATTCCAGGCTATTGGGCAAGTGATCTATGAATTAAAATTTCTTTAACCATTTTGAAGAAGCTGTTGTGGTTTATTGCGTCAGTGGCACCTGCCTCTTCAGTATGCAGACTTATTGTGCAGGCATACCATTTGCACAGACCTGAGAAATTGTACTGCTGTGAAAGGAAATCTGAGAGGTGGGCCCAAGCAGCAAAATGAGGATGCAGGCAGATTTGGGTCTGGGTTTTGAACTCCCATCCACCAGAGTTGAGGGGTATTTGCATCTGGGGTCTGGATTCAGGGGTCAGGTTTGGGCTCCTCTCTAGTCATCTCTGCCCTATTGAGAACTGTGACTTACAGAGTAAGAGCTAAATTCTAACCTAAAATCAGCCCCACCGATCTCAGGAAAGTGCATGGTCTCAGTTGATTGTGAAGCTGATAACTTCAGCACCGAACAATGTGGCTATATTACAGCATGCTGTAATCAACAGAGATCTCCTTTTTCTCATGACCAACGTGTTTGTGCCATCAGGTCTCCAAGGGAGAAGGTGAATGGTTGAGGAGTAAAAGGGACCACATGCACAACTTCTTCAGATGCCATCTCCTTACAGATGTGACCCCACTGACAGTGGAAGTTAGAGACTGGGGACCAGCTTGGGTGCTAGAGGCCTCGCAGCTATGTACTCAACAGAGTGGTCAGGAGGAAAGCTTTCTCTCATACAGCCATTCTCTTGGTGCTTGTATCTTATTTGTCTAAGGCAGTGGTTCCCAAACTTGTTCCGCTGCTTGTGCAGGGAAAGCCCCTGCTGGGCCGGGATGGTTTGTTTACCTGCCACGTCCACAGGTTCAGCCGATCGCAGCCCCAGGCCAATGGGAGCTGCAGGAAGCAGCGTGGGCCGAGGGACGTCCTGGCTGCCGCTTCTAGCAGCTCCATTCGCCTGGAGCAGCGAATCGCGGCCAGTGGGAAATACGATCTGCCGAACCTGTTGACGTGGCAGGTAAACAAACCAGCCCGGCCCGCTAGGGGCTTTCCCTGCACAAGCGGCAGAACAAGTTTGAGAACCACTGGTCTAAGGATATACGAACTGAAGTATAGCGGATGAGTTCCTAGTATTGGATCATAAACACACTCCTCACATAATTTCTACATGTGCCTTCACACTTTATCCCCAAATTTTACTTTATTATCCATTTATTGACACATGTTGTGGGAAAAGGTAGGAGCATCTTGTGGCCTTGTATTTCTGGGAAGCGAAAGGCAGGTCAGTTACCTGGTTTGTGGACAGGGCATGTCACAAACAGGCCGAGTGGTACAGTGCAGCACTTTATTCCATGAATGCCTTTTGTTCCACTGAAACAGATGCCACCACATATTGCAGCCCCTACTGCGTTTTTTAACAGCAAAACTTGTTTGTGACTTGACAGAGGGTCCAGCACATGATTAACACAATGGGCTTTGCTTTTTTTATGTTATGTGATTATGCTGGATAACTTTTTTAAGTGACAATGAATGTGCTTGGAGATATTTTAATTCCCAGTAAGTATTTTCTGGGAAACCACAATTTGCTGAACAACTAAGGAGCCTGTTCTGGGTTTGGCAGCTAGAACAAGGCACTATAAATAAAATACATTGAAAGAAACTTAAGGGTAGCCCTATAGTTGGATCTAGTTATTGGTTGAGCATTTTCCAAGTGTTTCACTGGCATCCATCTAGTAACTCCTCCCTATGCCAGATCTGCTAATGTGGCTCTCCATTTCAAAATGAGTAGAACATAAGAGGAAACTGGCAAAGCTTGTGGCACGCAGAGGTTAGCGTTGATTTGGTATTTGTGCTAAAGCCTCTACAAAGGGTATTTAACCCTAAACTTCTTCTACATAAGCCTTGTCCATTCAGAAAATATGGCAAGTGCAATTGCATAGCAAGGCAAAGCACTTAAGCATATGCATTGACGTTGTCTGGACTTAAGCACAAGCATAAAGTTAAGCACATGTGTTTGCTGACTCAAGGCCTTCATGTCAGTATTTATTTCTTCTTTGTTCCATGTGTATAAGTACTATTAACACCTGCAGATTTAGCCAATTGTGAAGCTGTTGTAAATTTTTTGATAAATACATAATTGAAAGTAACATTTCACATTTGTATTGCACCTTCAGTGAATTTTATTGTTCATGAACTATGTGAAGTTGACAGCTGTTGATTCTACCATCTTATCCAGAGCATAGGGGCAGTAGTGCAATCTTTCCCATTCGATGAGCCCTCCTTCCTCCTCGGTGGGGTTCAGTCATGTATTGGAGAGGGTCACATTTAGGAGTAAGGGAGTAGATTGGTATCTCTGACCATTAAATCCTTAGTTTCTTGGCCCTTTTTGTTAATTAATGCTATTTGTTGTGTTGACTTTTGTGATTTGCACATCTGTCAGGCTACTCTTCTTGCCTAGGCCTCTGAAGAGCCTTCAGTTGATAATAATTTTAGACCACTGGGCTGGATATTCAGTGGTGACTTAGGGGTGAATTGTGTCCCATCTCCAGTGCCCTTAGCTATCCGGTTGCCTGTGTCAGATAGTCCCTATGTTCCCTGTATCAAAGATTTCTGATGTCACTATTGAAATTATGTCAAAAATGTCATACCTAATGTCCATCACTGTAGAATGTTAGTAGAATCAAAGTTTGACAAAAAATCACTTAAGGACAGATATTGAAAGTACTGTTCATCTCTCTCACTCCTCAAGTGCAAGTTATTGCTGCTTAGAAGCAGCTCTGAAATGTGTCAGGGTCAGCCATGAGAATCAAAGCTTCCTGATCCTCCTCCTTGCATCTTTCACTCATTGCAAGAGAATATCAAGTCCACTGACTTCATTGGAATCTCTCATGGAGTAAAGTAGTATGCAGGGTGAATAAGGGTAGCAGAAGCAGACCATTACTAAATAAAACAGTTTAGTAACATCAGCAGACTTTACCAATCTCAGTGATCTGAAATCAAATCTCTCAGGTGTTCCAGAAAGTTCAGATACTGTGGATTTTCAAAAGTGCTCAGTGCCATGGTTACTGGGCTGTCTGCACTGCTATGCTCTCTCTGAATGCACCCTCCCAAGTCTCAAGCCTTTTGCCTTTTCTGACGTGGATTCATGTGATTCTCCCATTCTGAGGCCTGGCCCTGGGCCTACAATACCTTGTGGATCAACTGTACTTACCAAGCAGGACTGATGGAGTTTGACACCTGTTCTTCCCTTTGGGAATCTGACCGGCGGTAAATATAGTGACCAGATTGGTTTCAGAAGTCTATTGTTTAATTTTAAGAGTAGGAATAAGGTGTTTAGAGAAAAAGGATTTTTAACACAAGAGACAGGCATGTGGACTGTCTTACCTAAAGCCCATACCATTCTGTGATGGTGGCCAAGCTTAATACCGCCCCCCCCCCCACACACACACAGATGCCTGTGTCAGCCTGGTTTCTGCAGACAGCTCCTCAACAACTGCTATAGTCCTTTTGCTTTTCTGGTTCCCTGGCTGTGGCCCTGGTTGTCAAATGCAGTTCTGTAAGATGGCTGGAGCTAGGAGGTAGAATCTTTACTGTTAATGATTCAGGCATTGTCTCTTAGCAGCCCTGTGTATTTACTGAGTGGCTTATCTTGAACTATTCTGTTTCCTTCCTGCTTGTTTCCTTTGCCCCTTTAATAAACGAAACCAACATTTTCATAAAGTGAACATACCAATAACCCGGTCAACACTCAGTATTCATAAATGATTAGAGCAGTTCCATGTCCTCCACGCTCAGTGCAGGCCTAAGTGCTCCAACTGAAGTCAATGGGAACAGAGTTAGGTCAGTGCTGAGCACTTCTGAAAATCCCACCTCATATGTCGTATGGATCAACTGGTTAGGCTCCTAAATCTATGTTTATATTACTAAACAAATGTCTTGCCTTTAAAAAGTGATGAGCATCCAGTGTCTCTTAAATGAACAGGCTAAGACGATAGGGTCATTTTGCGTACAATGAATGGGTAATATACTGTCCTCTTGTGTTAAAACCCACTGTAGGATAAAACATGTGCTTGAATCTCTGTAAGTTAGCACATGTGGACTCATGGGCAAATTGTCTCCCTTAGGGGATCTGTTGGAAACTTTGCGCAGCCTGGGCCATCTCTGGGCTTTCCATCCTTTGATTGTCTGGCCATCCCTTCCTTAAGAATCCTGCTGGTGCTGGTTATGGCCTCTTCACCGGTGCTGTCTGTGAGGGAGTAGATAATGCAGAGAGGAGTTATGGCTGGTCCAGCCTGCAATAACTTCCATGAGTATTTGTGCTTAGAATTCTGAACCTCCCGGAGTAGAACATACCATGGAGAATGGCTCTCTCTCTGCTCTGCCTCTTTGAACATCTCACCAACATCTCAAACTGTGCAATTCCGACAGTGTTGAGTCTGAGCCGAGAACCTGCCTTCCTTCCACTCATTTTAGGGCTTCTCTGCCTCAGATTGTTCTCTGTGCCAAGTATTGGAGGGGAGCATGTGATCGTAAATTTGTGTTAGGATAGCTATAAAAAATGAAAAACATAACAATGCATTGAGTTAATAGCCTTCAGTGCAACAATAAAGACAGTGAAGTTTGTTACTCTATACAAGCTTAACATGTTTTTCTCCTCCTTCCTCTTTAGTTTAAATTTCCATTTCTCATTTTGCAACTATACCATGCAGAAAATACCAGTGCAAGTATAATAATTTAATGGTATTTACTAATATAAATATTTGCTTTTGCAAAGCAGTGTTACACAGAATTCCTGAACTGAAGTCTAAGCAACTGTTGGAATGTTTGAGGTAAGGAACCTGACCTTTGTGAAGATCAACTTAATGAAAACAGGGTTTCCACTGTTTGTAACTTGTATCTATACCGAGCGGTCTTGGAATGGCAGGACAGGAAGCAACACACACATTGTTACTTTTGTATTCCAGTTGGAAGTTCTTGTCATATGTAATTACACTGATAACTGAAAATATTTTACATGAATTTCAGCATATTCCTGCAAAGCTTGAAACAGACAGTTTGCAAAAGATAAGGGAAAATAAATTGAATGAGACCTTAATTACACTAAATTTTACGAGTCACAAAACCTCTGTAAAGAGGAGTATTTTGATTTAGCTTTGTCTTAAAATACAGGTGGAGTTGTTAGCCATATGCTGAAAGTGCAGGGAAGGGAGAGGGAAAAACATATTTGAAATAATCCTGGTTTCCAGAACAATGTCATTTATCTTCAACTGCCCACATATTTAGTTGCCACTTATTCATGTTTTAAGTGTTTTAATTTATCATGCACCTGAGACTATTGTGTATATTCTATATTGCTACAGTTGTTACTCAAGTGACCTCCACTTTTAACATATGATCAAACCAACTTTCTTAGTTGGACCAAGGAAAATCAGCTATAGATACACCAACGAATAAAATTTAGCAGTTCTTCCCTCATTTAAAGGCTTTTTCCAGTTCATAGACAAATATACGGGTGCCTTCTAAAACAGTACACCCTGCCACAAGTTTATTCTTGAGAGCTAAGGAATTTGCATACTATACGCAGGTGAGTATTTATATTAGGCTCCTGTGCAGTCTGGAACTGGAGAATAGTAGAATTTATCAGAGGTGGGCTTGTAGTGGGGACATGCAGTGAAGATGCACTTTAAGGGAAACAGCCTTATGAATAATAATTTTTTTATTATTTTTTTGTTGTAATGATTTTTGTTGTAAGGGGTCTTGTACTGATTTAATTTTTTTCTTAGCAAAGTAGTTCCACTTAGCTAATTTATTTTTCAGCTTTAAAACATCAGCATTTTATAGATCTGAATTTGACAATGTGTGGATGATTGCTACGTACAATTTGCAAAATTGTGATTAACCAGCCCTGCTTCGAGTCAGTTCTCCCTAATTCACAAAAGGCTTCCAAGAATAGTCTGCACAAAATTCAGTTTGCAAATTGCAGGGCAGATTTTTAGAGGGCAGTTTAAAGAATGAAGTCCTAAGGGTTTTATCTATATTTATATCTCTTGTTAAACCAAACTCTTATGTAAATGTTACAATCTGTAAATAACAAGCCAAGCAGCTTTCTTAAAGGAAAGATTGCATCTATATTTTTTGAGATTTAGCAAAATTATTAACCTACACAATAGATTAATATACAGGTATCTTTGGAAACAACTAATACTGCTCTGGGTCTTCAGCTGTGTTTTATGGATATTTAAGGGTTTAAAAATACATAGACCTTTCATTTTGCAGTAAAAATGGTCTCAAATTGAAAAACACTATCCTTAGTGATGGCTTGAAAACATGGAGATAGCTTTTGTATACTTTTTACTTTTTATAGCCATTAATGTTGCAGTAAATCTTGTATTATTGTATACAGTCTAGATTATTCTTCATTCTTTTGCCTTTGGACAGGAAAGAAATTACTGGCTTCCATCAGTGTTATTGGCAATCCCCATATTCTGACATCTGTTCCTTTCTAAACATTTTACCAACCTTGATGAAATGTAGTTTAGTGTTAGAAGCTGACTTGAAGAAAAAATTGGATGATAAAAAAATAACATTGATTAAACACCAGAAGTAATTTACCAATGACTATCAATATTTTGATGGCCACTGCAGTATATTTCAGAAAAGCTAGACGTCTTATAGAAATTTTAATCATATTTAATCTTTGAATTAAGCTGAATAAATGAATTCTCTTTTTTTAAACAGAAGTATAAGAGCCTAATTTCAGTCAATTTTAATCAAACTCTTTGGACTCTGTTCTAAGGAATATTTTGGGCATATTTTACAGTTATTATGCAATGCGCTTGTCCCAACTAAAAACTTGCTCAATTAATATTTTTAATACACAGCACTGATTTCATTCACTATTGTGGGACTCCAGTGTTTCAAGGGAGTTACACCAGCATAACACTGCAATCATGCAGTGGTGAATCAGGTACTTGGAATGCCTAAGTGGTATGATCCAAAAAAGGTGGTATCAGACACAAGGCAGGTGTGTACCCAAAAGATTAGACTGGTACCAGCTTCTTTAGCCTCCAAAGAGTATATTGCATGTACCCCATTTGTAATGAATTGTTAGAGCATGTACATTAGTTTGTTAAACTAAAGGAAGATACAATATAATACAAGCACAAATGAACAGTATGCATATCACACACACACAAGCACAAACGAACTGTATGCATAACACACACGATTTTGACTATGCAGTTGGATTTTCAAATTTGCTCAACATTGGCCTGGTTCTGCCTCCATTGAAATCAATAGGAGTTTTACTACTGACTTCAGTAGAAGCAGAGTTTGGCCAATACTAAACAAATTTGAAAATCACAGCCATTATGAGGCAGATCCTCCACTCCAAATCCAGCTGTGGATATGTTCATATGTACACACAGACATATTGCATTGCATATGTACCATTTCAGGGCCAAATGTGAAGTTACAGCTCCTGATGACTTCAGTTAGTGCCACCGGGGCATTCAAGGGCAGAACTTAGCCCTCTGACTATAGGATCTGGTAGGATTCTAAAGCCTTTAGTGGCTTGTATTCTTCTGACTACTTCAACCCAAGCTATACAGATTCCACTGCTGCTGCTGGCCTATTTACAGTGTTTGTGATTTGTCGATTTTTTTTTGTTTGTTTTTCTTTCTTTATAGAAAATTTTCATTTGAAGGAAGAAACATTTCCCTAATGTGGGTGCATTAGAGAAGACTTTTCATGCTTGCTATGAAAAATGTTTTCCTCTCATTTCCCAAAAGTCAAGCTATTGGGTGGCAGAATCTGAGCGGACTAGGTATGTGGATTGTAAATTTAGCTTTTGCAATCTACTTGTCTGTGCTAATGATAATAATTCACACTTTTCATCCATGCCTCTCTCAACATGCTTTACATACATTAATGAACACTCTTCATTCTTCTGTGAAGCATATTTGGTAAAGCTGGTTGGAACATTTTTTGATGAAATTTCATTTTGTTGCAATATGCTGACTTGTGGAGGTGTATCCATTTCCATTAATTTTTTTGTGGGGGAAAGGGAAGACAGAAAATCTCACACTTTATAGCCTAGTGACTAAAGAATGGCTGGGTTGGGGGCAACCCCTTTGGGCTCAAGCCTATGCTCTGCCTGACACAGAGTGAGCTGGGATGAAAAACCCTGCCCTGAATCAGGAAGATTAGGGACTTAAACTAAGTATTCTGTATCTAAAATCATTCACCTACCTACCAGGAGACAGCCAGACATACATAGCCCCGAAAGCTCAGATTTTTTTATTAAAAACCATACATTTCAATGCAATTCTGTGTCTTAAAAAACCTCCAGAAGGTTTTGTTTTCATTACAATGTGGAACAAAACTAAATTTTGAATCCTCAAAAACAGCTGTGAAACAGAATGATCATCCTCTGGTCAACCCTAACGTTTAGTATTCCTAATTTACGGACAGGGAAACCGAGGAACAGAGAGATTTGCCCACGATCACACAGCAAATCAGCAGCCATGCCAGGAATAGCACTCAGGATCCCTGATTACCCAGACCTGTGTTATAATCAGTAGATACACTCCTTCCCTCATGATGCCTACAGTGCCTGCGATCCTTCTCATGCCACCTCACATACAGTCTCAAAGCTGTTGATGTTCACCTGCTTAGATATCTGTACAGTCTACTACTAGGAACCATCTAAATATCTAACAGATGTACACATTCACCCTGGGATTAATGCATTCTGGACACAGACCCATCATCCTCACACCTCTTCACAATCACATTATATTTTTTTTTTCACTTGCTCATATGGCATACACCTGTGACATGCTGGCAATGCACTTGCAGTGTAAGAGACCTTCAGATTCAAAGCCATCCTTACATCTTTGTTCTCTTATGTGTGAACCTGTTTGAGGTTTTTTCTGAGCATTCAAAAGGCTTGTGTGTGCTGTTACCTCTTTAAATCCCACTATGACCCTGGAATATGCTGAATGTAAAAGCAGAAACAAAGCAAGCAGAACTAATAAATAAATGCGGAGAGACAAAGTAAGAAAAAACGTTGGCAGCCCTTGTGCCAGCCAATATTACTTCATGTTTTTTATTGCAAACCTGTATACTAACAATAGACCACCACCCCATGCAGCTGGGTGTGTGAATTGAAGGTTCACTGAATGCTGTGAGTTTTCCAAATGTAGCACAATTATAAGAACACCTGCACTAAAGAACTTTGCACTGAATTTTTTGCAATGTTCACATTCCTCAATTTCTTTCTTGTTTTAATTTCTGCTTAGAAAAAAGTTACTTACAGCATAAGTTTCAGTCATAGGACTTGATTTTACTAGGCTCTAAGGACCTCCTATGAAGTCAGTGGAATTTGAGGGCCATATTGGGTCCTATAATGGAAGGAGGTAATTCAGCTTCCAAAGCCAGATCTGCTAATGCATGCAAATCCTGACCAGTAGCCTGTTTTGATCCTGGGTCTTCACTGAAAAGCTAATGTATCGATAGATAATAATAGCAATGACAACAAAAATCCAAAGAATAATAATAGTTTGCAGATGTAAGGCTGATGAACGTATTATTTCATGTAATGTTTTCTGAAAGTATTCAGCATTGCAGTTTAATGAATTGATATACCCAAACAGTAATGGCAAAAGTGTGGGACTTTTTGGCAGGGAATATCATCCCTTTAGGACCTTATTATTACCATTGTTGTTGTTACCTATTACTGTAGCACCTAGGAGCTCCTCTAATGAACCAGGACATCACTGCACCCCAGAGATGGGCCATGACCCTATTGTGCTAGGTGCTGGACATATACAGAATAAAAAAGATGGTCTCTGCCCCAAAGGGCTTAAATCCAAGTATGACCCATGACTCTTAATCTCATTAATGTTAATAGAAAAGGGGCATCACAGGTAAAATCTGAACTTTCTTTTCTGTCCGTTTGTTAGCAGAGTAGTTGACAGCCTTAGCCCAGGCTTTAGAGAACTTTTATCCTATACTGATTCCAGAATTTGGGGCTTACTCACACCTAAGTATCTAGAGATTTATGTTCATAACTCCTATTAATACTAAGGGCTTGTCCACATGCCCTCACAGGGATGTCTGAACTGTAGAGCACTCTTAAGTGTTGTACTCTAACTGCCCAAGTAGATCCTCCTGGCGTGAACTAAAAGGTACCTAGTTTCAGAGTAGCAGCCATGTTAGTCTGTATTCGCAAAAAGAAAAAGGAGTACTTGTGGCACCTATTAGAGACTAACAAATTTATTTGAGCGTAAGCTTTCGTGAGCTACAAGCTGTAGCTCACGAAAGCTTACGCTCAAATAAATTTGTTAGTCTCTAAGGTGCCACAAGTACTCCTTTTTCTTTTTTAAAAAGTATCTAGTTTGCATTGATACAGTCCACTTTCAAACAGGACTATGTTAACACAAACCTTTTAGTTTCATGCCATGAGGGTCTACACAGGGCAGCTAGAGCACAACACTTGAGAGCACTTTCCGTAAGAATGGCTCTGCAGGGTCAGGCCAGTGCTCCATCTAGCCTAGATGTCTTCCAGAAGTGGCCAATGCCATGTGCTTCAGAAGTAATGAACAGAACAGGGCAATTATCAAGTGATCCAGCCCCTGTCGTCCACTCCCAGCTTCTGCAAGTTAGAGCATGGGGTTGAATCCCTGACCATCTTGGCTAATAACCATTGATGGACCTATCCTCCATGAACTTATCTAATTCTTTTTGAACCCAGTTATAGGTGGCCTTCATAATGATTTCAACAGGGACTGTGCATTGTATGAAGTAGTACTTCCTTTTGTTTTAAATCTGACGCCTATTAATTTCATTGGGTGACCCCTGGGTCTCGTGTTATGGGAGGGAGTAAATAACACTTTTACTCCACCATTCATGATTTTTATAGACCTCTATCCTAGCTGTCCTTAGTCGTCTCTTTCCCAAGCTGAAAAGTCCCAGTGTTTTTAAATCTCTCCTCACATGGAAGCTGTTCCATACTCCTAAATATTTGTGTTGCCCTTTTCTGTAAATTTTCCAATTCTAATATAGCTTTTTTTTGAGATAGGGCAACCAGAACTGCATGCAGTATTCAAGATGTGGGCCTACCATGGATTTATATAGATATTTTCTGTCTTTATAGTTTACTGCCCTGTAGTCAGGACTGTGACGCCATGTAGACAAGCTGTAAATCTCACTGCACATAAAGATGAGAATATATCCCTTTTTTACTCTGCTATTACTCCAAATGGAAAATGTTGGTGACAATCCAGGCCAGCAATGTATAGCCTATTATTGTTGCCATGTGTTGTTTTGATACAGTGCTATGAATGCATTATGTCTTTGTGATAATTTACATTTTTCCTTTCATTTTCTCATCCAAGATTAGGACCAAGTCCAGGATAAACTTGTCTCTGTGGCCCTGGGGAATACAGAAGCTCATTGAGTCACCCAAGCTTTTGCGACTTCAGAGGCTACTCCCTATTTCCAGGCAGCAGAACCTCTTAGCGTGAGAAATAGGGAGGCAAAGCCAATTCTGAGCTCACGTGGCTGCCAAATCCATCCTTCCTTCCTGAAGATGGAGCCTGGGAAACTCGCAGGACCATGTATTCATGTCCATAGTCAGTGGGGTATTAGGGCCTGATCGAAGATTCTTCCCTTTCCTCAACTCCCATTGATTTCTCGTCACAGGGAATTAGATCAAGTTTAAGAACACTTAAAAGATTCATTTTCTATCAGGAAGAGAAGAGGAGGCCCAGTGGACTGAATAGCCCTTTCAGTGATTGGGAGAAGGAGGGAGTCTCACAGCAGAAGAGGGGGGGTCTCCTCTTAATTATCATTATTAGCAGCAGGAAATCTTTTCCCCCTCTTCCATGCAGTAGCTGGGATGTGGAAGAGACTGAGGCACTCCAGAGGCTGTATAATGTTTAGGCTGCCTAAATCTCATTGCTGCCCATTGGCTGCTGGATTAAATTGGTGCTTTTCATTGAAGGGTGCACCTTCCACCAAAGGGTGCTGGAGTTAAAGGTGCTAGGGATGCAGCAGCACCTCCTGGCTTGAAGTGGTTCCCATCATATACAGGGTTTAAAATTTTTGTTCAATGGCTTCCAGCAACCCACACTATAAAAATTGTTCCAGCACTGCTGCTTCCACCCGATCTACCACATCTCCTTAAAGATAATGACGTGTCTTCAAGAGCCACCCAAAGCAATATTTTTTTTAACGAAGCCTTGAAGAAAATATTTCTAAAAGCCAGAGCCAGCCAATCTGTGTTCTGCCTGTACTAAAGTGGGAACCACATGTGTATTTTGGGTGTGAACATGTGTGCAGTGCAACTTTGTCCACATGCAAGTGTGTGTGTATGTGTTTGCATAAACCTAATCTTTTTCTTGCCAAATCTCACACACAATTTGACCTCAGGGTTGGACATAAAATCATAAGTTCATGATATTTTTCCCATGTGTAGTGTTCTTTGTTTACAACCAAAATCCTCTCTGAAGATTAAACTTAAAAAGACTGTGATTTAATGGATTTAGGATCAGATTCTTACCTTCAGTCTGAGGCAGGCATGGCTTTAAAATTCAATAGTAATCAATGATTGTTTCAATTATGGAGCAATGACCACCCACCACTGTTTGGGTTCGTAGCTATGCCTGTACTGCAAAAAGGGATGGGTGTACTATTCAGATGAATGTAAAACTGAAAAAGAAGAGACAGAGATGTACACCAAGACAGAGCAAAAGGGAATTTCTCTGCCATTCTAGTGTAATGTGCTACACTCGTGCTCATTCAGGAATCTCTGAGAAAAAAATTGACATAAAGCAGTGAGTTATGTCAAGGTTGCTTTTATGCCCCAACACTGTAGAAGGATAAGATGGAGCATTCAGCTTGCATGAATCCCTTTGCAGGATCGGGGCTTAAGTTAGCAGCTCTTCAATGTGGAGTGGAGTGCTTTTTATAAAGAGAGCAGGCACTCAAATATATCATATGGACTTTCGCACTTCTTAGTGTTTCAGTGATAAAGATATGTTTTTCCATTGCATTCGCCAAGATTTTGACTAGTTTATATTTTGTTTTATATGAACTTAGCATTTCCATTCATTTCTGCCCTTAAAAAAAAATCAGCCCATTCTTATTATAAGTTTGGGATCAAATCCTGGGGTTTGCTTTGGCTGCTTTGCACCTCTCTTGTGGTCTAAAGCAGCCATAAAGCAGACCTAACTGGTACCTGGAGAATTCCTATCTCCAAGGGTATCCTTGGGTATCGCAGGGCTGCTATAGCAGTTTTGTACCTCTGCCTTCCTAGCTCTGGGGGGAAGTGGCTATCCTTGGCTGATTGACTGGCCCCTTGAGGCTGCTGGCAGACATCTGCAGCTGCTAGAACAGTTCTGAGGTTTGGCCTACTGTACCCAAAGGGTTGGGTCAGAAGTTGAACAAACTCAGAATTGGTGGGGGATTCTGCAAGATGGTGGTGGCCTATGATCAAATCTGGACCTTCCTCTTCAGCTGTGCTGAGGGTTCAGGATGTGGGCCTTAAATGGTAAGTTCTTTGCGGGTAGAAACTATGCCATCCTACAGTTCCTAGTATATTGTGGGTGTTAATGCTGTATAAATGTAAGTCAAGTAACACTTCAGGCTGAAGGGATGTTGCGGTGAAAGAGCTATCTGGAGTCTGTTTAATGGGTCCCCTTCACCACCACAGTCTTGCTAGTGAGAGAGACTGCAACATGCTTGCCACGAATAATTTATTGTATAATATCCTTTGCAAGTTCCTGCTATGACTAGATGATCAGTTATTTTTCAAGGAAAACGGGGTGTTTCCAGTGCCTGTGTTTTAATTTCACTTATAATTATCTCCACATAAGTCTTCAATTTTGAATCTTGAATTGGATACACATGCACACTGGCTTGCATGGAAAAGATCAGTGACAAAAATCACATGACATTTCCATACTGTAATTATTTTCTGAATCAGGCCCAGAGTCTTTGGGAGTCCTGGAAAATGTACATAAAGCTGTTTTGTTTTTATCTACAGGATTTACAGCTTAATTCAGGTTTTTATGTGTATCGGTAAATCCTTCTAAATGGAGAAAGCTTCCTAGAAAGTTTTCATAGTACTATCTTTCTCAGTAGCACAGGGTGGGTTTTGAAACGTTAGAACCGTAAAAGGGACACCATGAACTTGAAATTTAGTCTGAAAAGGTCTGTAATGAGTTTTGGTTCCTATAGCGGCTCTTGAGTTCTCTTGGTTTTATGATCACATTCTCCTATTCTTAAAAACAACAACAAAAACCAGTGTATTTCGCTCCCTTGTTGCTGTGAGAACAACCCCCATAAAAGAGCAGGACAAATGGATTCATTCACTGTACAGAGGAAATAGGTGAAACTGAGTATACATAAAGTGCTGTCTTGCACACAAACTGCATGTACAAAAAAAACAGAGAAATGCTTTTTTCCCTCTAATGTTTTGGATATCAGAATCTTAGGTGTTATTTTGTAAAAGTACTGTGTAAAAAATGTTCAGACAGATGTGTGATTTTTAAAGTTGCCCTTTATTATCTTGGCACATCACCACAAGAAACTTGGAATTTTCATGCACTCTACCTGCATTAAATAATAATCTGCCTTTCCAAAAAGCAGCAGGTCCTTGGCTGCTCATCATGAACACATTGGGGACAGGATAATAAAGAATATGAATAAAAATGATAAAAGGTGGCAATATAAATAACTTCTCATTTTGCAAAGAATAAAGAAATGTCAGAAAAGTTAAAATATAAATTACAATTTCTCTCACCTCCTCCATAGCTTCAACTTATGTACTGTTCTGAGCCTGCCTTCCCACTTCATATATGTTGGACCTGTGTGAACTCTTTCCATTCTGGTGTATACCACATCAGTGAATTTTCTTGTCCTTCTGGTTTATGCCCAAATTCCAAGCCATACATCCATAACCAGTTCACACTAATACACATAAAAAATCCTGGTTTCACATTTTCCCACAAACCCAAGCTCCTGCCATTGTGGTTCCTTGTGAACCACGGGATGTTGCCTGTGAGTTCAAGGAATCCTATTGTTTCTAACGTGCCGCCCAGGCACTACTGAATCTACCCTGGGCAGGGTCACAGGACTCCGTGGCAAATCAGTGCTTAACAAACAAATGAAGACAAGTAGCAGCAGCAGCGCTGGCCTTCTCCACAGCAGGGTACCACAGGTGTTTCAGGTTACACACTGAGTTTCGCTGACAAAATATGTATGTAATATATACAATTAAAATAGTGGGAATGAAAGTAAAAACAGGGGCACTCAACCCACCCATGTGAAACTGATTTCTACTGATAAATGAGCAGCTGAATACAACTGTTGTTCAGCTACACAGAAACAAAAATACATGCTAAGAAGAAACAGCCTGAGCTGAATCAGAGACCTAGGACTGAAATTCTCTCACCTTTCCTCCCTTTGCCATCTGAGCCCAGGAATAGTACTCTTGGTTCCAGATCTTCAGCTGGTGTGTATCTGGGTAGTTCCATTGTATTGAGCTCTGCTGACTTACATCAGCTGAGGATCTGGCCACAGGGATACAATTTTCTTTTGTAAACCTAGGGAACAACTCGGTCAGGTAAAGTAATAAAATATGGTAGAATACTGTACTAAGATAATCTGCCATTTGCTGAAGGAATTACAGAGGTGGCCCTTAATCTTGTGATACAATTGGGCAGGTTTTTGCTGCTTCAGTGATGTAAAGTTCTGCCCTTAAATCAAGTGGATCTTCCTCATGGAGGATTTAGTTCAGAGCTGAGGATTCTTTGGGTGGTATATTGTTGATGTAGCTGCTCCAACACCACAGATGTTCTGGTGGGAGGTGGCTGGAGAAAAGGGGGCATAGACAGGGATCCATCCTGATCCCCCACAACCAGGAAGTGCCCTTGGAGCCATTGTCAGCCAGTGTACATTATAGCAGCCCTTAAGATGTTCTGATTTTATGTTGGGGGCCAGCCCAGCAACAGATTTGCCCCAAGATCAGGGAAGCACATCACAAGGTTCCTTAAAGTCACCTTTGTACCTTTCCCACCCTTGAACTGTGCTGCTGAATGTTCCTTGGGCACAGCTCAGGAGCTTGACAAGAGTGTGTATTTCATAGGCTTCTTTTGAGGAATAATGTACTATTGGGCTCAGTGTGATGGGACAGGAAACACGCATCAGATATATTACTAAATTTATCCTAGTAAAACTGGGAGATATGTTAGTCAGGTCAGATACAAAGTGAAAGTAAGACAGATCCCAGAGGAATTGCAGAAGGCAATGTATTTACTAGGCCACTGTATGCCAGAGCTAGACAGAAACAGGGGCTTAGACTAGCAGAAATCCCACCTCCACTCTAAGCTGAATCAGAGTGGTCAGATGAAATGCAGCTCTTTCCTCTGAAAAAATGGTTATAATTTTTTTGAGTGGGGCTGACCATCTTAATTACCTGGTACTGGTTTAGCCAATCAGGAGCAAAGGAGATGTACTGTATGATTTCCGTCATGCTACCCACCTTAAGAAACCAGACTTGAACTCCAAATGCAGTAACTGCAGGGCTGAGGATCTAGATGCATCTATATGCATCTATATTTATATATAGATTGCGCTATCAGTACCAAATCTATACGATCAGTGTGCATTTAGTTACAGCTGGAAAAACTACTGTATTGTGATAGCCTGATGTTGTAAAGTGGTTAAGGTCCCTTGGGACTGACTCTTGAACGTGTGTTTTCATTTTGGCCCTGCATTGTATGTATCTACGTATGTACCACATTCAGAATATGAGGTTGTTTCAATTATGAGGACGAAGGGTGCGCATTACCTACAGTGAAACCTCGCAACCGAAAAAATGAGTTGCCAAGTGTAGGTAACCTTTAATTAAAGGGTGGGCAAAAATGTGCTGGAAAATTTGTGGCTATTTTTTTAATAATGGACTCTGAAAACAGGGGATATAAAGGCAGGAGTCACCTATTACATTTTTTTAAATAGAGAAAATAAAACAAAAATTACCCTGCTTTTTTTTTATGAGCAGTCTCTCATGATGGAAGTGCACCTTGGACACAGAGTCACCAAGTGGCCCATAAGATACCTTTATTCAGCCCAATCAGAGACTTTGTATGTAACTCAAAAGACCAGAATAGAGTCCTTATTGAACAAGGTTAGAAAGGATAGAAACAATCAGCTTATATAATGTATTTTTACTTCATAGGAATGTGATTCTGCTTGCTGAAAATGTATCCTTTGCATGGAGTACAAGCATAATCCTGTGCCTACTTTGCCCTTAGAGTAAAAGTATGCTTAATAGCAATTTCAGAAAAGAATCTATTTAAAGCCTGTTGAGCAGAATATCCACTTATAGATGGAAACTATAAGTGAATAATGTTAATGGAGTTCTGTTTTGTAAAACGCATAGGACAACTAATAGAATCAAGCTACTATAAAAGTGGATGATTGAATTACATTTAAGAGAGTACCTAATTTATTACCTTTGAAAATAGTTTTTAGAGCTGTATGCTTGATGGGTTTTTGTAAATTCCAGGCTTTCTTCATGCAAAAAGTTTTCAGGAGTCTCACCTTATGTAATATATTAGAGTCAGATCACTTTTTGTGCTATTATAAGTTCTAAGAGGCGTATCAGTATTTCCACTAAAACACAGATGTTCAAGGGGCTAATTACTTCAGGAAGAATTGCTCTTAGGAAAAACTTACTACATTGTACAAAGTCTTAGTCTGGGAGTAAATTTGGGCCCCTAGTTAGGAACATAGAATTGCTGAGTCTAGTGGTCCATCCTGTTGGGTGTTCTGTCTCTGACAGTGGCCAGCACTAGATGCTGCAGAGGAAGGTAAAACATCCCTGTAATGGTCAATTATAAAATAACCTGCTCAAAAGCAGAAGTTTGTTCCTATTTCCCATCACTAGGTGGTTGGTTTATGCTCTGGAAAATGAGAGTTTATACTGCTTTTATTTCCCCCTATGTAACTGTACTGTAGTTGTTCACATTACCCATATGACTATCGTTTTAGTAATGCTGCCAAGCTCTTGGGCTCAGTGATCTCTTGTGGCAGCATGTGCCACAGATTAACTATGCAGTGTGTAAAAATAATTTTAAAAGTTTCCTTTTATTAGGTTTAAATATGTTGCTTTTCCATGTCCATGGCTACCCCTTTCTTCTTGTATTTTGTGAGAGGGTAAAGAGGAGAACCTGACTGACCTTCTGTACACTGTTCAATATTGTAGGCAGAGTTGCTTGTAGTTAAGATCGCCTGGCACTTCCCATTATAAAACTCTATAATAAATTTTATATCTCATTCCTTAATACCATCCTAAGGTGTATTGTGTTTGCGTTTCTGCTTGGGGGCTGTGCCTGGGTGGTGCCACTCATTGCCACTCAAAAGGGGCAGAGAGAGGGGTGGCCTGTGCTTCCCTTCACTTGCACAAGCATATATGGGAGCACCAGGTGCACCCTTTTAAAAGCTGTAGCTGCAGGAGAGAGCTGTGAAGCTTCCAGAGGCCTTGCAGTTCCCTGTAGCACAATAGCTCTCCGAGCTCTTGCTGTGGTGGGGTAGCTCCATGCTGCCCTAAATCTGGGGGCACTAGTTCATAGGCACAAGCGAGCCCCTTGCGCCAAATTTCAAAGACTGAATTTGCTAGTTTAGAAAAAGCCTCATTTGTTTTATTTTTTTGCAAAGATAGATTTAGCAAGATAGATCATAACATCCCATAAATCATGTTTGTGGGTCAAGTAAATCTGTGCAATAGATCTGTTCCTACTCCTAGTGCTGCAGGATCAGGGTCAATAGACCTACAGTACATGTGTATAGTCAGAGGTTGACCAGAAGAAAAGACAGAATTCTGTGGTAAATTGCGTTTACACGTCTGTATTTTATACCTTTAAATCATAGTGAAACTGCACTATGGACACCACCACAGGCAATCTCTTGTCTTAAACATCCACTTAAAAGTATCCCCATGTGGCTCCTGATATAATTTATCTTTATCCTTAGTTAAAGACCACCTATATTAGGTCACCGGTTTTTGTTGCTCCTTATGGTGGTCGCTTAACACAGGTTTAAGTGTAAACACAAAGTAGAGTGTTTCAGTGACACAAAGGCAGGGAACCCAGTCTATTAGAGCCAGGAAATTCAAAACAGGGTGATATTCTGTCTGCAACTTACCACAAATGCTACAGTGTTGTGTACACAGTTGGTCTTAATCTTGATTTTTTTGTGACTCTTGCTGGTTTGATACTATAGCTTTCATGAGGTTTAACTAAGATTTTCTTGTTGGTGTTTTATCGATACTCTTCTAAAAATGAAATTATACTGTTGTTCAGTATGGTTGGCAATGCACAAGGTGCAAAGAAAGACTTTGTCCCTGCCCCAAAGAACTTACAGTCTGAGTACCTTTAGTGGAAACATCCTTTGAAGCCGTGGGTTGGCTTTCTTAATGGGAACGAGAGAGAAAGTCCAGGCAAATACCGTACAGCCCTCAATTAATTTTCCTTTGAAATTTTCTAATGCCTTTAGTTTTCCCTCACCCCTATTTCCAGTTATCAGATATAGAATCTTGACAAATTATTGTTAATTGCATAGTAAATAGAACAGTATTGTTGGCCCCAAGACAGATTAGCATTTCTTATTACAGAATTCTCATAGACCACAAACCACTATCTCCACCGGTTATAACAAAGTTTAGCTTCAATCTGATAAAAAGCATGTATTGAATAATAACTGGTGCTCTTATTGTAAGTGGTTCAAAAGCCAATCTGGATAGTTCATTGTAGTTGTGCTCATAGACACACCCATGCAAAGTGAGGTGAGAAGGTGTGCACATACTAGGGCTGTGTTTCCAACACTGACCTCTGTTTATAGATGCTAATCACTGTGACTCCAATTATTTATGGCTGCAGTTGAGGTTAATTGGACATCTCAACTCCTGATTTGTAGGCACAGTCATGTACCTAGACATCCAGTTTGACCGTGTCCCCATTCATCTGTGTCTGTGTAACCTGCTATTCAGTGTGTGATACATGTTCACATCTTTACTTGATCCATAGAGGATATGAGTCCCTCAGCCGCAGCTAGGGGACTTATTTCTTTAGCTCAAGCTGTAGAAGCCTATGTTTGAGCCCTGGAGATATCTGGTTCAGTCCCAAAGATTAAGATTATTACACCTGCAAAATTGCAAACACAAAAATTGAGTCCTGGTAAAGGATAGTTGAAAATGTGGTCAGATTTTCTTATTACCAGGACAATCTTCTCTTCTTATAAATCCTCATGAAGATGTTGGAATAGTTTTCTTTTCTTTTCTTTCTTTCCACTGCTTTTTGTCACAAAACAAGTAGCCATTTAACTTGTACATCCTGTTGCACCTGATCAGCATTTCACAAAGCATATTCATGCACAAAAATATATTAGAAGAGTTCAGGTTGTGACACAACCCACCAAAATAAATCAAGGGGTGCTAAGGTGAACATGTGTTTTATGTAATCCTATACTTTTCAAATGTCCTTCAATTCCTACAACAAAAGGGAAGCCTTCCAGTACATCTCTGGTAAATTTAGGAGATGTGCTGGACTTCCAGCTTTTGCCTCAAATTTGATTATATCAAAATGTATTAAAGATTGGAGAGTTTGCATCAGTGTGTACCCTTTTATGTGGTATTTTCAAAGATCATTAAGACCAGTATTGGCCAGTATAGAGGCTAACATTACTGAATAGTTTGAATAGTACACTTTTTCTGTAACTTTCTTGCTTGTGTTTTATCTATTTGTACCCCTCCCCCCCCCCCAAAAAAAACCTGAGCCAAGAAGTTTAGAACGAAATACAAACTTTCCCAAAGTTTTGGGGTGTTCTAATATAGGGAAAACTAGTAATGCCAAATTTCATGACTTGAGCCCAGTCTCCAAATCTGAACATTCCCAAAGTTTAAGTGTGTTTGTAAGGCATACATAAAAATGGTGTGAGCTCATCCAGGTTTGGCCCTGGGTGTGTCAGGTTGCATATATGCCACGAGCGAGTGGTGCGATTCTCTGCTTGTGTACACATACTCAGGGTAGCTCTCGCAGAAGAAACACGAGTCTATGCAGCACCGTAGCTGCGGTAGCACGAGCGGGGCGCGGCTGAGCTGAGTAGATACCAAGAGGGTTCCGGCAGGTCCGTACTCAGCATGGTGAAGCTATGGTGTTGCTACCCACGCTCTCATGGCTACACTGCTAGCTCAGTGAGAGCGAGCCTGGGTATGTGCACACGAGCAGGGGATTCAGACCCTTGTAGCATAGATGAACCCTTCCTTGTGACTGAGTCAGGTTCTAGTGTAACTCTCTAGGACACAGGGATTCAGTAGGATTCTTTCAGAGTTGAACCCCAAACTCATTAAAATATTTCAATAAAGTAATTAATGCGCATGGCCACTAGACACTCTTAAAATGTAAATTTCACAGCTGTAAGAAATTAGATTTGTTTAAAAATAACAGAAGGCCCAAGTACAAATTATGGAGTAAGTGCCTATAAAATTGCAAACTTGGTTTTAAGGCACAACTAATTTTTTTTTTTTTACTAGTTCATTTGCTTTAGCACTGGTATTCAGAGACAGATCTGTTTCTCTTTACCTTTAGGTATATACTTCTTTGGTGCCAATTTGCCTCTAAACTGGTGGTCAGACAGACACCAGAGTGGAATCAATTAGTCAGTGGTTCTCTCTCATCAGGTGATGGGGTTAGAGTGCAAGGAAATATTTTCAATGAACCTCAGTTCCCTCTGAACTATAGTTTGTATTCAATGTTTGATGGATTTGCAAACTACAGCACGTAATTGAAAAGTTCAGTGAACACTGGTTTGAGTTGTTTGCACAGCTGGGAAGGTAGGTAACTTTCAGCCCCACAATACGTGTCAGCTGTATGTTAATAAGCCTTGGGAACACCCCTTTGTCACCTTATGTGCAAGCGCAAGGGCCTGGGCTTCCTGCAATGGGCAGGTGGCAAGCTGGTCAAACTCAAACCTCCAAGCAAACCTATAGGAATTAGGTTTCAGAGTAGCAGCCGTGTTAGTCTGTATTCGCAAAAAGAAAAGGAGGACTTGTGGCACCTTAGAGACTAACCAATTTATTTGAGCATAAGCTTAGCAGTAGCTCACGAAAGCTTATGCTCAAATAAATTTGTTAGTCTCTAAGGTGCCACAAGTCCTCCTTTTCTTTCTACAGGGATTAGTTTGCTTCTGAGCCTGGAAAACACCACACTAGAGAGTTCACTCAGCCTTAGACAGCACTTGATCTTTGGGTATTGTGCCTGGCAGACACTTGAACTAGTTCCCTCAAAGTCCATAGAAAATTGGGGAGGAAAAGGGAACCTCCTTTTGTCTAAGCCAGTAGAAGCCATGCTAGGCTTGTTTCGTCAGCAGGTTGTGACCTGTGGGCTTGCTCCTGCTCCACTGAAGTCAGTGACAAAACTCCCTGCATCATCTGGCCCTATATGCCTTACATTTTTCCTGCCATTTCCAAAGATGCTCACAGAGCCAAAACCCCTCTCGTCACCTATTCTTGTGTCCAAGACAGGAGGCCAAGGCCATGAGCTTGAGCACCATCCCTCTTTACTGAGTAGACTGAATGACAGGGCAGAACATGGACTCTCTTGGACCTCACTCACATAGATGGTGCTACAACTGCCTCTTTGCAGGCCAACTTGTAGCATAGTATATTAAATGGTGGGAGGGAAGAATATGAAGCAGAGTGTGTTCCAGATGAGCCATACTGAAGATCCACTGCAGATCTATATTATGCATATAAGTAGACAAAGTTCAGATTATGACCTCCTAATGTGATTTTCATGCTATTGTTTTAAAACATAATTATAAATCAAATTGCATTTGAGATGTGACCCTGACAATAGTGAGCCGAAACATTGTAAGGGCTGCTTCAAAAATAGCTCCTTTCAAACATTATTAGTGGTTAGAGCAAGAAAAGTACAGGTTGACCAGCCAGATTTCGCTATACCATTTGTATTCGAGATATGAGAATTTAAGTATGAGGATGTTTGACTGGTCTCTGGTGCTATAGCTCAAGGTCTTTCTTCTTCACCCAGGGGCTGCTTTTCCAAAGTTTTGGTTCATTGCTTTAGGCTTAAGCAGGAGGTATGTGAGTTTTCCACATTGCTTCATTTTAACTGCTACTTTCCTCTCTCTCTCTCTCTCTCTCTCTCTTCCCATTCCTTACCATAATTATTTGTCTACGCAGGAAAGCTTTATTCTGAAAGAATAACAGCCATCTTGGGAAGAGTGACATTGGGTGTCTCAGTTTTTGAGTGGCCAACTTTAGACACTTAGGTGTGAAAAGTGCTGAGCACTAGAGGTTCCCATTTCATTCAATGGGAACTACTCATGTGGGTAAAATTATGCATTATTTATGTGTTAGCTGGACTGTGATCCAGGAATGGTACAACTAGTAAAATCTAAGCATTATAAAGAGTAAAGATAATGCGTTAAGGCAATATAGGTAACAATTCTAATACTCTTACAATTCATACAGTCTCTTTAAAAAGGTGAGGCAGGGGAGATATATAAAAATCACATTAGGCACCCCAGTATCTTGGACTAAAAATTAACTTAACAGGACATGGAACCAACAAATATAGAACTCCACTTTTCAACAGGCCTTTAAAAAGACTTAAACTACTTGGCTCTGACCTATGGTAGGGATTATTGTATCTACCTTATGGGTAGTTGTTATTATTAGATCTGAACTAATAGTTAATAGTGGATCCTGTATTTACATTTTGTTTTTTTCCTCATTTGTGAGAATTCATTTGTTGTTCAACTATTATTCTTGGATTGTAGATCGTTCACAAATTTAGAATATTTACAAATCATTCCATCATGGCTGTTTACCTAAATCACCTTGTTTTTTCTATTCGCTGATTGGATGAGTTGTACAATACTGTGCAAAATGCAAACTGTGAATATTACCACTGAATATACCATGCAGATTTTCTGCTGTGTTACTCAGTTACTTAAGTTATCCATTTAGGCACAGAAGCAGTACCACATGCCCTCTTTAACTAACCAACACACTGCAAATTCAGAATTGTATATTCAAATGTACACTTTTGTTCATTGTTGATGGTTTATGTAAGTCAAATATGGATATTTCTGTCCTCTGATTGGGTGGCTCATGTAATTAAACAATACAGGATGAACTGCAAATTTAAAATACAATTTGAAATCAGCAAATATTCAAGCATTTGACCTAAACATTTATTGTGAGGAAGTATTACTATTGATGATGTTTAGGCACTCCCAACTTATCAGAGAAACAAACAGGGAAAGTGAACAGTCAGAGGCTGTCAACACCATTAAATTTGCTTTTGAATTTGAATGAATATTCCCTGACCTTGTTTTCCACTGTTTGCTCAGCTGTAATGATTCTCCCATTTTACAGATGGGGAAACTGAGCCAAAGAGGTTAAGTGATCTGTCCGAGGCCACGGAGGGTGTCAGCATCAGAGCTAGGAGTAGAATTAAGGTATTCTTACCACCTCGTCATGTGCACAGACTACTAGACTACACTGCTCTAACTGCTACAGGTAAGAAAAATATTGCATAAATTTATTATTATTAATAATAATTACTTGTATTACCATAGAGCTTAGTGAACTCAAAATCTACCCAGAAAAGGTCAGAGGGCCACATAGTGTCCCTCAGCATTGGCTGTTAGCTGAAGGATGTATAAAATCACATAGAGACCGGGAACTCCCTATTGACTACAGAGCTGAGGAGGAT
>NC_136391.1:21732200-21734700 GCF_965140285.1 Lepidochelys kempii
TACAGCTTGTGTGTGTCTAAGTATGTATACTATTCAGAAACTACACTTTCATGTCATCATTATAGTTATCTGTCAGTTTGTCACTGGGTTGTCACTATAAACCCCAATGTACAAAGTTTTATATTTATAAAAATATATATGGATATATTTTAGATCTATAAAAATCACTGTTGGTTGAAAGTTGGTATTAGAGGTGGGTCCCAAACCCTAGAGTTAGTGTCTGAACTTCTCCAAAGGACTGACCTGTTCAGAACTGTTTTATTTGGTCTGGCCTTCTACAGTGATGGTAGCTGGTTAGGTCTATGGCAGAGCCAAACATCTACAAAGACTGGTGGTGTTTAGCTCTGGAGTTTTGGTTTGTGCCTCTTCCTATTTGGTGAATCAGGACTCAGCTTAGGAATGCAACGTTTTCATTTAATAAAAAGAAATCTGTCATGTTTAGGGTGTACAAGGGTAAAGTGGTTTTTTTTAAAAACCAATTTGGAACATCTTATTTGAGGTAATGTGTGGTACATTCAAATTACTTTGAAGGGGGAAGGGAGGAAGGAAGAATACAAAGGAACTGGTAAATGGATTCAGAAAATTTCACTTTGGGATCACAGGTTCAAATCCATCTCAGGTCAGAAATCACCAAAAACGATTGTCATGGCTATTCAGTGATTTCTGAGACATGGCTTTTGTGGTTTCACTCTAGTTCCCAGTAGACAGCCCACATCTCAGAAATCCCCAGCAACACACTTGACACTGTCTAGCCCTTTGGTTGATAGCCTCAGCAAAAGATGCCAAGAATTTAATGGACATGAAAACTGAACCATCCACTGACATACATAGGTGGTCTGTCACTAGGGCACCATAGGAAATCTTTCCCTGCCATTGCCCATCCATATTCCGTGGATAAATTAAGGACTTCATTTTCCAAGGATTTTATTCCACAGCTTTTCACAAGCACCAAATTCAAATAAAAACACATTTTTTTAAAAAGAAAAAAGTGATGGTTAAAAATGAAATGGGGCAAGTGATAATCTATAAAATGATCTAATCATCCCTTTTGGAGATTGATCAGAATTAAAATGGGCAACATATATAAGGGTGAAAATTGTCAATTGTACATGATAATTACTGTTTTTTTTCTTCCAAAGCATTAACATTTTAGCTCTATAATTCCTTTTGATTTTAATAATAGTAATAAAGGAAAAATTCTTCCTCTCCCATATATGGCTTGGAAATGTTATGGTCAAACCTTCTTGAAATAGGAGAAAGCCAGAACATGTAGGACTAATTCTCAATATGCTTCCCTAACCCACTCTGCTTTTGAACTGTGAATTCAACTTCCACTGATGTTAAGATGTGCAGAACAAGGATAGTATTCATACATAAAAAAATCTGTATACATATATATACATGTAAAAATGACCCAGTTTTCTGGGGCTTATAATATATGAAGAACATGATCAGTTATGGAAGAAGTTTCCATCTGTCTTGTATGAGCAAGGCAGAGACTATAAACAAATGAATGTTGGTGATGTGAAATACTTAAGGCAAATTCTGGCCTGTGAATAAACACCCTTGAAAAGATGTTGCAAACATATGCAACAAAGACTGCATTGATTTACCTTCAAATTCTGGCTGATAACAGGTTCAGCTGTCTGGTTACAACTGAGCAAAGGAGGGGATCCCACAGCCACATACCAGCCATACACAGTATGAGGAATACACATGCACGTACCTTTCCCCATCCCAGCAGTGGAATAGTTTATGTGAGAACTCTGAAGAGAACAAGCTGCTGGGTATGTTACCCAGGTTCACCTTCTGATGGGTTGTATACAAAAATGTCTGTTTGTGACCCCGAAACACCCACACAATGTCCCTTTTTCTTGTACCACAGACACTCTCTCTTAAAACCTCTGCAGGTGTGTTTTTCTGATGGCGTTTCTCTGATTAAAATTGCAGTGCAATGACTGGAATGTAGTAAGTTTTAAATCTGTTAAAACTGTCTCGCTGGACTACAGTCATGAGCAAAGTTTCTCATTAATACACCTGCAGGATTGGGGTGGTAGGGCCAAACCTCCACCTTTCTTCACATTGACTTCAGTGAGAACAAGATCAGGTCCTTACTATCCTGGTTTTGCTCATACTTACGTGGTCTCCTGCCAAAATGTGACTCTTTATGATTTTGTAAGGGAAGAATGAATAAATCATGAGTGACATGGTAATGTAAATCCATGAATTGGTCATGTGGGCAAAACTCTAATGAATGCTTGTGTTTGTATATCTGTATATTAGTCTTGATATTAAACATTACAGTAATTGTGAATAACTTGCTCAAATAAATACTATTGACAAGATCATTTTAAAGAAAGCTGTATTTTGACATTGCCAATAGTAGCCACTTGTAAAAAACCAAAACCAAAAAGTGTTCTGTGCTCCATTCACAAGTCTGCTCTTCCCCCCACAAACTGTACTTCCAAAACTCTTAACAATACTTTGAAGGTAGATTAGT
>NC_136391.1:21739700-21742200 GCF_965140285.1 Lepidochelys kempii
ATCTTGATTTTAGTAAGGCTTTTGACACAGTCCCACATGACATTCTCATATATAAACTAGGGAAATGGTGAAATGATTATAAGGTGGTTGCAAAATGGGTTGAAGGACCATACTCAAAAAGTAGCTATCAATAGTTTACTGTAATATGGCGGGGGAGGGACATATCTAGTGAAGTCCTGCAGGGGTCTCTCCTGGGTCTGGTACTATTCAATATTTTCATTAATGACTTGGATAATGGAGTGGAGAGTATGCTTATGCAATTTGTGGATGTCGCCAGGCTGTGAGGAGAGGGGGGGTTGCAAGCACTTTGGAGGACAGGATTAGTATTCAAAAACATCTTGACAAATTGGAGAATTGGTCTGAAATCAACAAGATGAAGTTCAATAAAGACAAATGCAAAGTACTACACTTAAGAAGGAAAACAAATCAAATGTACAACTGCAAAATGGTGAACACCTGGCTAGGCAACAGTACTGCTGAAAATGATCTGTGGGTATAGTGGATCACAAACTGAATATGAGTCAATACTGTGATGAAATTGTGACAAAAGCTAATATTCTGAGGTGTATTAACCGTGTGTTTGTAAAACATGTGTGGTAATTATCACACTCTATTCAGCACTGGTGAGGCCTCAGCTGGAGTACTGGGTCCAATTCTGGGCACCATACTTTAAGAAAAATCTGGACAAATTGGAGTGAGTCAACAGGAGAGCAACACAAATGATAAAAGGTTCAGAAAACCTGACCTATGAGGAAAAGTTAAAAAAAACCTGGGCATGTTTAGTCTTGAGAAAAAAAGAGTGGGTGGGGACTTGATAACAGTCTTCAAATATGTTAGACTGGTGTGAAGAGGACAGTTACCAATTGTTCTCCAGTGATGGTAGAACAAGAAGTAATTGGTTTAAACAGCCACAGGGGAGATTTAGGTTTTATATTTGGAAAAGCTTTCTAACTATACAGATGGTTAACCTCTGGAATAGGCTTGCAAGGGAGACTGTGGAATCCCATCACTGAAGGTGTTTAAGAGCAAGTTAGACAAAACACCTATTGGTTATGGTCTAGGTCAATGGCTATTAGCCAAGAAGGGCAGGGATGGTCTCCCTAGCCTCTGTTTATCAGAAGCTGAGAATGGGCTACAGGGATGGATCACTTGATTATTACCTGTTCTGTTCATTCCTTCTGAAGCACCTGGCATTGACCACTGTCGGAAGACAGGATACTGAGCTAGATGGATCTTTGGTCTGACCCAGTGTGGCCATCCTTATGTTATGTTAGGTTTACTCAATGCTGTCTCAAGGTAGGGGGATAGACTACATGGCCTCTTGAGATCCCTTCCAGCCCTGCATTTCTATGATCCTATAGATAGGATCCTACTAGTTAGCTGCATGGTGAAACCTTCTTAAAATGTTTCCAGGTATGGAATATGTATTACTTTCACTGTGCAAAGGTAACATTAGTTTCTGGGGTGTTTTTAAGAGAGAACGGGCTGTTCCATTAGAATTATCAATTCATATTGAATAAAGGAGGCCTCTAGGGGTATGTCTACACTGCATTTTAAAACCCATGGCAGTGGGTCTTAAAACTTGGGTCTACAGACTCGGGCTGGTGGAGCTCACGCTATGGCGCTAAAAACAGCAGTGTAGTCGTTTGAGTTTGGGCGGGAGTTCGAGCTCTGAAACCCAGGGAGGTGGGTGGTTTCAGAGCTCGAGCTCCAGTCCAAGCCACAACATCTATACTGCTGGTTTTAGCACTGTAGCGTGAGTCAGAGTCAGTGGACCCGGGCTCCGAGACTTGTTGCCGCGGGTTTTAAAAAGCACTGTAGATGTACTCATAGAGTGTGTTTCATGGAGAGGAAGAAAGGGGTCAAAAATCTGGAGAAAAAAATTACTAGTTTGGTACTGAGCCTTTTTCAATCATTGTCACCAGTATTTTTACCCTAACAATCTTACCTGACCATACATGAAACTTTTTTTACAGGCTTGAAGTTAAAACATTTTCCAGAATGTACAAACAAACAGCTAATTTCATTGCACTGCTGTCTGTGTACAGTGAAATAAAATGTGATTAGCTAGCTGAAAATGTGTAACTTTTCAATCAGTAGTTAATTCAGTCCCAGAACCACATTCATATAGGTTTGAAACAAAATTGACCTTCTTGTTTATGTAATCTGTATGTACAATAAGTGCTTGATTCGGTAACAAGCTACTCAACAATGTGGATTTTCTGTGAGACTCAGGAAAAGAAGCAAAATCCAGTATGTTTTTTATGAATAAAGCTGTCACCTGTGCACTACTGATGATCTAAGGCTTCTGCAATTGAGAAAGGGGCAAAATCAGCTTCAGAGAAAAATTCTGCTCAATCTCACATGGTACTTAGGACAAAATTCTCAAGGAAGGGTAGCTGGGCTGGGTGGTGAGCAGATGTGCAAGGGGTAGAATCATCCCTACTGGGTTGTGGAGCTGTTCCCATGGGGCTACTATAGGCTGTTGACTACATGAGGC
>NC_136391.1:21747200-21802200 GCF_965140285.1 Lepidochelys kempii
TGTTTTTAACTGAGAACGTTTTTTCCTGTTAAATTTTGGATGCTCTGTTGTGTAAAAAGTCAATGGCAAAACTCTTACTGATTTCAATGGCAAATCTCTCAATAGATCCAAAATATGTGAGTTTGGGGAATAATTTATTTGATTCAGAAATTATCTGTGAGCAGATCGGCATTTTCTTATTTCTTTATTGTTTGAAATTGTTTGCAATCTTCACTGAGTAATGCTTGGTCTGCTAATTGTTTGCATGACAAATAATTTGTGAATATTCACAATGATGGTTAGTTACAGTAGTGACGTGGTATTATTTCAGTTTCCTGAGTGACTAATATATGTAACTGGAAGCAGATGCCCAACCGAATTTATTCTCAAGGAAAATCCATATGTTACATAGACTCAAAAACTCAACCCCCTTCTTGGGGTTTGGCTTCATTAACAAAGAAAAGAAATAACATAAAGATCAGCTCAGGCCCTCTCCATAGCCTTGGCTGCTTCTCGGGATTGCATTTTAGGGCTTGTCTGTAAAGCCGGTTACTGCACTGTAAACTAGGGTGTGAATCTGCAGTATAGCTCTGACTTCAGTGGTGCCAGGATTTCACCCTCACTCTCTCTAGAAAGCCATTCTAAACTCCATATATTCTGTTGGGATTATGTGCCACCCATTTCACTGGGACTAATTTAACCCTTTCCCAGCAGAATCCACACCTGCTAACGGGGCGGAATGGTTCAAGCAAATACCACCAGCCTGTTAAACTAACCAACACATTTGTTAATTGACAAGACAATATACAATTCAAAATTCACTTTTGGCAAATATTCAGGTACTGGTACTCACAATTCACTTTTCATAAGTGTTCAAGCTAGCAAAGATGGTTTGCTGGAATATTAACAGATCCAAATCAAAAGGGCAATATAATACAAAATTATTGAAAATATGAATGAATATGAATGGGAAATGTTTTAGAATACTTGCCCATCTCTGACAGGTTTCAGAGTAGCAGCCGTGTTAGTCTGTATTCGCAAAAAGAAAAGGAGTACTTGTGGCACCTTAGAGACTAACAAATTTATTTAGCATATGCTTTTGTGAGTAGCTCACGAAAGCTTATGCTCAAATAAATTTGTTAGTCTCTAAGGTGCCACAAGTACTCCTTTTTGCCCATCTCTAAAGTTTTTGTTTGGGTTTCACTGAATCTAGATTCTTTGTAGGGGCCAACAGCAACACTGTTATGCCTCCCAGACCTATTTGTGTTGAAGGACATAAATTTTAAGCAAGACTTGGATTTACTATTGGTCCTTTTACCTTGACATAATTGCCACTGAGCAGAATAGCGCATTCTAGCTATCCACATTCTACTGGATTTATATTTAATTTTGGTGCCCCCTTGTCCTTCTTTAGGTACACACTAGAACATTCACCTAGCCACAGATTTTTTTCAGAGCTGCTGAGCACCCTCAACTCCAGCTGACTTGAATAGAAGTTGAGATGCTCAGCACCTCTGAAAATCAGACGCAGTGGCTGATGCCACCAATTGAGATTGTAATTTGCATAATTGATAAAGAGTACAACTATGCTTTTCTTAGTATCCTCATACAGAATTTTCCTTTTCTTTACCACGTCCACTTAGCAATGATCCTGCCAGATAGGGTGCAACATTGTCTTTTGGAAAAGAAGCCTCCCTGCCCCACTAGGCCACAGTGCAGTAGCTGTTGAATCCAGACTGTTTTCTTTCCAAAGTAAATGAACACTGGTTCTGATCAACAAATGATGATGATTGTTAGTATGGGTTTAACCACACCTTATATAAGTTACCCAAACTCCTTGGATATGCAACATTAGGCAGGCAGTTTCATCAGATCAGGTGACATTTTTGTCTCACTTTTACAGTGTGAAACATTGCCCCAGGCCCAGAAATGGATCTTATACAAGGTTAGGCAATAGACAAGCAACCTAGACAATCTGAAAAAAATATTGCAATCAAATAATAGGAGACCCTAAACTATTTCACTTGACACTTGCATGGTTGTGGTGTGTTTTCGAAGCAGTGTGGACTGAGCACAGGACTGAGAGTTCTAGTTTTCACTCCATTAGTAACACATTGTGAGTGACATTCTGGAGAAATGCATAGTGCTCAAGTAATCAGGCTACATCTAGCTATCTGTGCACTAGAGTAGTAGACTCTGTCATTTCCTGCCTCTTATTCAGGGTTTGCAGCCACAAGATCTGTGTAAGTGTGGATTCAGTGATCTCCTTCTGATCAGTCCTCACTGCTTCCCTCTGTGACACATGTTCACCTCCTGAAGGCTCAGCGGGTACAGAATGAGCTATTGTGCTCATGGGTTTCTGTGAAGCACTTTGGATGGTTTTGCGTTAGGTGAATTTCATCTTGTGTGTGTCTAGGCAGGGCAGGTAACCTCACAGTGTCTATTTTCCGTTTGTAGCATGTGGATAATTATACTTATCTACCCCACATGGGTGTTGTGATGACTAATTAGTTAATGTCTGTTCAGCACTTTTATCATACACAGCACTATATAAATACTAAGCAGTTTTTGCTGTAATTATTATTATTTCTTATTATTTGTTGCTCTTTAAATAAAGGACTTTGATGATTTAGTGGGAGTTTTGCCTCCGTAAGCATGGCATGATTGGTTCCTAGACTTAAGTGTTTCAAACGAGGGCTTATATTTTTATAGTGAATAACATAGTTTTATGCTAATATTAGTTGATTAGTAAACCTATTTGAAAAGTAGCACTTTTGTGCATGCATGGCAGTCTCAAAATCAGTCCAATTCAAAATGTTTTAGTTCAAAATATCCCTCAAGTGACACACTGAAGAAATCTACTGGCATAATGTAGTAATAAACCATAATACATTGTATGTTAGTTGACTATTAGTGCATGCTTTGGGTGTGTTGTGAGCATTAGAAAAGGTTCAGTTGGCCAGTGGGAAAATGACTTTAGACATCAGTGGTTGAACTAGAGCCACGTGAAATTCAATAATGTGCTGTTCATGTCAAACTTTTTTCCAAACTTTCTTTCCTTCTGTGGTTCAAAGCTCCTGAATTTTAGATTTCTTGAATCCAAAGATTAAGTGACTCATCTGAAACTGAGACTCCTGAGGGCTTAATCCGTTAAGGAGACTTGGTCAGTGTGGCAACACCTAATGTTTAGGTGTGCTGCCAGCTAACAGAATCCACAGCCCAAAGAATGAATTGCCCAGTTTCTGCTGTACAATGCATGGGAAGAGTTAGGTGCTGAAGAATGGAATCCACAAAATGCCAACAAGCTAAGTGAGAAGCCACCTGAGCAAGTCAATAAAAACTGCGTAAGTCCCCCAAGGGAGTTAGGCGCCTTAACCCATTCTCACAAAAATGAGGAGGAGGAGGAAGAGTCAGTGGTTGTGGTGGCAGTCCCCTGCTTTGTAACTCTTAGTCCACTGGTTAGAGCACTTCTTTGGAATATAGGACACTCAAGTTCAAGTTCCTGTTCCAATTAATTTTTAAATTATTTATGTTCCAGTGAATATTATTTTACAAAGTAGGACAGATTCCATTGGCTAGGACACTCTCTTGAGAGCTGGGAGACTTGGGTTCAAATCCTTGCTGCATGTAAGGCAGAGTGAGAAATTGAACTTGAGCCTTGGACATTCTGGATGAGTGCCCTGACCACTAGGCTAAAAGTTATGCATAGGGAGGGAAAAGGTGTTTTGTATGGGGCCAATCTGTTAGGAGGCTTCTGAGTTTTCCTACCAGCTTGGACCCTGGAGGTGATACAGGCAGGGGAATTTCCTACTTTGATGATTTCTTTGGAGCTAGGCATGAGTTAGATGCCAAGGCACCAAGACAGAGGCAGTGTGCGCATGCCCAGGGGCAGATTTTTAGGTACCTAAGGAACTTTCAGCATCTACAGGGTTAGGTGGCAGCCGAGCTTGGGTTTTGAGGATCCAGATTTTGGATTTAGGCACATAAGTGGTAGTTAAGCACCTAAATCCCTTTGGGGCTCTACCCCTGAGTTTCATATACTTTGCTGTGGCAACGATAAGTCTACTCAGGTTCACGCATGCATTGTGAGCCTTGGCAGAGTTTCACTTGGCTTTGGGTTTCTGAAGAAAGTTCTAAGCAAAGACATACTCGAGTCTGAGAATCCTACCTTTTACACTAGGGAACTCAAATAAACTAAACCCAGATCTCTAGCTTTCTTGTATCCCCAGCATGTACTCAGCTTGTCCCTCAGTGTCTTCTCTGGAGCGGACTCTCCATGTGGAGAGCTCTCCCCTCCCACTTGGAGAAGGGCCCAGTCCTCAGTCTCCTCCATAGGAGGAGGATGGTCCTCCTATCCAAGAGTACTGTGGAGCCCTCTTCATAGAGTCTGAGGTCAACATGTGGGGGGGAAGGCGTGGAGACCGGGTAGGCCAGGCCAAGGGGTAGATGAGTTAGGGGCACTGTTGGGCCCATCTGCACATCATCCACACTCTGGTCTACTGAGAATCCCAGGAAAAGGTAATGCAGCCTAAGGGTGTACTGTGTTTACCCTGAAGCCTCCCCTCGGGGTCCAGAGTTTGGTGCAGCCAGGGGAAAATTCCTGGTAGCATGGCTCCAATTGGGTAATGCTGCTATGTATGTCAGAGCTGGAGTTAAGCATGGGGCCTCTGTGAGAATGACCCTGACTGACTTTGTGGATTTCTGGTGATCTGCAGTCTTGTCTGTTAGGGCCAAATAATGTACCCCTAGTCAATGGTGTGATGTGACTAATTAGCCACTGGGGAATCCTCTTGGGTATTTCCTTCCTTTCGGCCTTTCCGATGGTGGTTTTTTTGTTTTGGTTTGGTTTTTTGTGGTAAGGGATGATCTGGTCCCTGGAACAAGCGTGAATAACTTTATGATGGCTTTATTTTGTCTGAGTTACCTGGCCTGTAAGGGGTGAGTTTCAGGCTGTTATGCCTGTTGCTTTCTGAGGGTTTTGTGGTTGAGAACAAGCTTGGGGGAAAGATCACTCTTCTCTTTGATGGGGTTACTTTGAAAAATATATTTATGGGGTGAGTCTGCTGGGAAGGCAGAGTTTGGAACAGTCAAGATTGACGTGGTCCCAGTAAGACTGTATGGAGATGCATATCTGAGTTCTTTGGCAAAACTCCCATGAGCTTCCACACAGGAATGGGGCCAGTATTACACAGCTATTAGGCTTCAGTGAATATCAACTTAAAAGAGATTCTGTCTGAATAATTCTAAATTAAATGTCTAGTTAAGTACACTTAGGATATTTATTTTTAAGTGTGACCAAATTCTATTCCTCTAGCTGTGCATGCGTACATGCTCACTGCAATACTTACCTTATGATTTTCACATGAATTCACCTATGCATTATGCCTGGCAGCTATACAGATATCCATTTATGTGATCCATAATCTGTTTATTAGTGTTTTAGTACCTTGTTGCTATTAAGGTCAGTCAATTTAAGTTCCAACTATATGAAGTTAAATTTCAAAAGCATTTTTGTAAACTTAAGTTAAAAACTAAAAAAAATGTTTGCTTAAAATCTGTTGTAAAGGTGGGTGAAATCCTGGCCCCATTGAAGTAAATTGGAGTTTTAGCATTGATGTCAATGGAGCCAAGATTTCACCCAATATATTTTGAAGTATTAGCATTATTTCTACCACTTACAAAGTAGAGAGATTATATATTTTATTTTTTTTATTTCAGTAATACCTGCAAAAACTATTTTAAACAACAAATGCATGAATGTGTCATCCATAGGGAAACAGTTTCAGGCTGTGAATATCCGTTTCAGTTCATACATGAGATTGTAACATGCAAAAATTTATCAGGATGGTACTATCAGTACCCCAGTAAGTGAGTGTGAGTGAAGGTTGCTTTGGCTTGGGAAATAAGCATTAAAATGAAAGCCAACACCTCTCCCCCACTGAGTTATAAAAGATGATTTATGTGATTATTGTCTGTCTGTACAATAAGATAAGGAGATTCTCCAATGGCAGAAGGTGTGTGCAAGAAATTGAATATTATTTGCCTGTATCTCTTCTGTAATTCTTCAGCAATTTTTAGCGGGGAACCAATCCCAGAATTTCTTCAGTGAACATAGTTGGGGAAAAAAAGTGATCCACTTTCAGTTTAAGAGAAAATACCCTGTAATCGGCTGAATTGCTATGATAGAAAGTTTATTATTATGGGTATATAAACTAGCTGGGGGCTTAAACACTGAGCAGCTGGATAATTGAGCTAGCTCCTGGATCCAATTAAAAAAATCTATGTTGTGCCCACAGTAGGGGAATGGTCATAGCTGAGAAACTACTATATATTAGATTCTAACACACCTGTGGCATGTTCACTGTTATAAACAGTATGGCTTATAGAGCATTAAATCCTCTCATTATTGCCTTATATAAGACAGACATTTCAAGCAGTTCCACATTTATCTGAGATTACCAGTTAAACTCATTAAAAAGCATCTATGACTTGCTCGTTCAATTGGATGTTGTCAGGATTTTAGTGTACTTCACCATCCACGACAGTGTCTTTGATTAGTGAAATTATACTTTTTGGGAAGACTTTCTCTAACTTAATTATGATTCTTTGTAAAGTCAGTATATTTTACGATTTTGGGTATTCAACTATTATACCGTGTGTCAATCTAAAATAAAACTATGTGTTTTGGGCTTTTTTTGTTTTTGTTTGTTTGTTTTTGGATTTTTTTGTTTTATTTTTGGGGATGGGGATTGGAAGAAATGCATCATAAATATTTTGGGCTTTAGCGAAGTTCAGTCTCTGACAGTGATCACAAATGATTGTACTATGCTATTGGTTACTGGTGAAATACATTGTTTGGAAATCTCTATCATTAATATTTCCTTTTAATTTATATCAAACTACTGAACAGGAAAACTTAGACTCAAAACGTGGTAACTCTGTCTCACTGCTACTCTCATCTTCTCTTTCTGATTCTTTCCATATGTTTATTACACTCGGTGCATCTTGCCTCAAATTTGTACCCAGTCCTGAAAATAGGTACACATGTGAGTAACCTTACTCAGGTGGGTAGTCCCACTGAACTCAGTGGGGCTATTTGCATGAGTAAAGCTACTCACATGGGTAAGTTGTGTTTGCAGGTCCAGGGTCTTAAGTTGTAAGCTGTCCAGGACAGGGACTGTCTCATATTAGCAGGTTGTTCTGTGCCTCGCCAGAGTGAAGCCTAGCCCTAACTGAGATCTCTAGATACCACAGTTATACAAATAATAATACTAGTTAACATCATTTTTGTCCACAAATCAATCAAAGAAATGAAGGCAGCAGACCTAACGAATATGCTTGTCTTTTGTATATATATAAAAGTTGTTTGCTGAAATATTTAACCATTGTTGCAACAATCATCAATATTAATACTTATCAGCAACATGTTAACCAAGCCAGCAGATAAAACATCTGTTAAAAAGAAGTAGGAAAAGAGGAATAATAGGCTTGTGGAATATTAATACTGTCCAGATATTTATTGTTAAGCACTTATTTTGTCTGTGTTTATTTTCAATAATCAACTGTAATATTACTTTGCAAAAACCTGTAATTGCTTCTTAATTTCAAATCCCGGTTCTTTTGTGCTGTATACAAAGGTAGTATATTTCTGTATTTATTGTTCACAGCACTCTGTGTAAAAAATCATGTTCATTTCAAGAAGCTGTTATGGTATTGATTCTGGTAAAGACTTCCATTAACTGACCAATCTAAATCTCATAAGTGATGTCAGGATAGTTACGCATTTGCTTGGTTCAAGTATTCAGCCATTATGTTAGAATGCAGGCAGTGTCTGAATATGGCTGTTAAATTATTTCTAAATACTGAACCAGAACAGCTTAACAGTTCTGCAGTTTGAGACTGACACAAAAATGACAATCTGCCACCTCTTTGTTTTTTAAATATTAACGTTGTATTGGGATAGTATTTTTGGAGTAAAAACCTGTGGCACGAGAGGATAAGTGACATAAACAAAGGCAGCTGGGCTGCATGAAATAATGGAACAATAAGGCCCTTACAGCCGTTCTCATCACTCCAGTATGTTAATTAGCATTCTGTTGTGGCCGCAACACTGAAAACATGTAATCTGTATTGGTGTACTGTACAGCTGTGAACACACATTCGTTTTTGTTAGTCCCTAGAGTTAGACTTGCCATTGGCATATGTGTGTGGGCCAAAAGTCAAACTATCACCACTAAAATAGCATACTATAGAAGCAAAATATACTTTCCCTTTTCTTCTTCTTTTTATTTTTCATGGTAACCTGTGATGTAATCTGGTGATACAGCATCTGTCTCACTTTCATTCGCCCCCCTCGGCCCCAGATATATTTAAGGGCAACATAATCATTTGAGATAAATGATTCAGGCAGTAAATGTGCTATAAGTAATCCAGTTAAAAAGAAAATCGTACTCCTAAATAGAATGTTAAAAAAATCCTCCGTAAAGAACTATATTGGTATATCATATAAGTTTTTGTGGTGAAAGCTAATTCATAAAATTAAGGTCTAGAAAATAAAAAGGGGTATATTTGGGGGAAAGAAAGTTGAGAGATAGTCTACAGTGCATTGATGAGTACTATTGCATCAGCACGGGACTTGTATTTTATTTTGATGCAAGCACCGTCAAATAATCAACATAAATAATTAAGAAAACGGTGAAAAGATATAACATTCTTATCCACTTTTTGGAGAGTTTTCAGTAAAGTCAGAATCCCAACCTACTATGTCCATGTTAAACTTTATTTGTCAGAAGCTGGAGTTGGTTATGTGATGGAGATTTGATGGGCGTTCATTCAGCCTTTGAAGTGGCTTGAATTTCTCTGTAACACTTCTGAAATCTGTTAAGTACACTTACCCCTTCTTTTGGAAGTATTTACCTTGGAAACTTACCTTTTGGAGCATAAATTAGATTTTGAATTAAATAATATGATTTCTAGCATTTTCTTTTAAGCATACCTTTACACAGTGGATATTCAGTTGTCAAAGCTATTTGCCAGCCTCCATTTATTACTGCATTGTGATGATCTTGGTGTTCAAAATAAGACTAGGAAATATTTTTCTTAGAAAATAACTTGCAGTGCTCTTGGGTGAATACATCCTTTATCCATACTCAGATGATAAGAGTGAAGGTTTAGCTCATATTTCTACACTAATCTACTTCAAACTTGATCTTGAAAAATTACCCTCATTGCACAAAGAAAATGCAGCATTTAAGTCACCGTGCTGATCAAATTTTGTTCTGCTTTTTTGACTGTGGAGGGAACAAATTGTTTGGTGATTCTGTGATGTGAACCAGTGTCCACTGCGGAATGGAGTGAGGATTTTTTTAAAAAAAAAACAAACCCTCCCATCATTTTTTAACTCAAGTAGAATATAACTCTGTAATGAGGCAGTCAGATATATTATGGTAATATTGTATTTATATGCAAGGTATAAAAAGTTACACAAAACATTTAGCCTGATACTTTATGCTGCTATTATTTGACAATGTGATTATTTAGATTTCATATATTATTATTACTTTTATGTATGGAAAGAAAAAAATCAGGAATGGCTCTTTAAAAAATCAGCAGATATAAACTGTGCTCTGTCATTAGAAAAGAATAAGAACAAAAATAAATGTTAGTATCTCGCTTCAAATTTTTCTTCAGAGTGGTAAAAGTATATAATTAATAGAAGAATTTTAGCTCCAGATGTGGCTATACTATAATAGAGCCTTATAAATGCTACAGAAAGAAAAATTGCTTGGAACGAATGAGAACCAAATCAAGAGCACACCTGGGTTTGACAAAGATTGCATTTACTGACTGCTGTGCTATCACATTACAGAGAAAGACCAAGTCTTTGGGAGCAGCTGTAGAGAAAGGCCTGGCAAATCTGCATGCAAATAGCAGCACATTGTTAACTTAATCAGATGCTGAGGAAAAGATGTGCCAGACCATGAGGATGATCTATAAACAAGTACAGAGTCCAGAGAGATTGTGAGGGCTAGGCAGATTGAAAAGGTATACCACAAGGATTCTGTCCTTGGGTCATATTCTCTTCTTTTATGTTGTCTGAATGTTACTGCCATTCAAGCTATCATAATGTTTGTTATACCTCATTGTCGTAAATTTGTCAAATAGTGCTTGATTTATTCTTTGCAAAGATATAAATACTTTCTTATTAGTTCAGGAGTTTGGTAGCTCTTTGTTCTACAGTGGTATAGATATGGGTATTTTCTGAAGGAAACCGTGTATGACTCCATAACTCCAGTTAAATAATATTAGTGTTTAAATGTCTGGGTATATTGAACTAAGAAATAGTGCAGCATACTATACAAAGGAGAAAAAAAAGAAAGTAGCTTTCTATAGAGTGAAGTACCCTGATTAAATCCTTCCTTAAGAAAAAGTTGAAGACACCTGCTATTCGTATTATATATTAATGCTAATGGGAATATATGTTTAAAGTCTACTCCATCTTTAAGTCTAATATCATAAAAAAATAAAGAAGTAATACTATTTAATCACCCACAGCTTAATAGTGCCTTAGTTGTTTACTGCCATTGCACTAATTGCTCTGTACTAATGTGTTTTTGTGTGATTTCCAGTAGTGCTAAAAGAACTGAGATCCATAACCAATTAAAAATAGTGTTTTTATGTTTAAAATATATCTGTTGTAGAGTAGCAAACAGAAGTATTTAAAAAAAAAACAAGAAAGATTTGCCATAAGCATAGCTGCAGAGGAATAGGTAATTTTTATTGCATATTTTGCACAGTGACAATGGATAAACTAATGGACTAAAGGGCAAGCTAAAGAAACCTAAGTATTTTATACTGTGGGCCAGATTTTTCTCTCATACTGGTATAAATCAGGAGTAACTTTATTAAAGACAGTGGAGTTACACCATGGTAAATGGGAGGAGAATCAGGCCTTCTGTTTCTGCAAATATCCTGACTTTTTATTTTTGGTACTATAACTTTTAAAATTCAAAACACATAGACACACTCCCCACTCCCCCCACCCCATATATAAATACTTCAGTTAGGTCTGATACAGGGAGAACAATACACAACAAGGAGACCGCAGTATCTAGCACTGTTATATAGGCAATTCAAGTTTGGGAAGGTGATTTGGATCCCAGGCTATATAGTAGAATTTGTGACAGAAATGATGTACGCAGGCTTGTAGGGGAGGAAGCAACACCATTTATATACTGTACCATACCCTGCCAGAGGGTTAATTGAGTAACGTTGTTGGTTCCAGAAGAAGCTAACTGCCTGAGATAGGGCACTGAAGTGGAGGCTGTCAGGGTGAGGGAGGTGAGGGGAAATTGGACATAATAGCATTAATAATAATAATTAAAACCTAAGTAACAAAAGAATGCATAAATAATATTTCAGTCTCTTGCTTTTTATTGCAGAATTAATATTCATATGGATGATATCTAAGCTATTCAGTATGATACTGACAAGACAAAAGCCACATTGTAGTGGGTTACATAGTTTATTACAACATGTTTGTTTCTGTGAATTTGGACCAGCTGAAAACAAACCATTAGTACAACTGAATTTTCTGTTGCCAGGCCTTCCATACAGGGTCCTTTATCAGCCTGGGATCCATACACTTACAGAGCGAGGACTTCACCTTATATAGGGGGAGATAATGAGATCAATTAGATTCTCAGCCATTGAACTGTAGACAGCTGTTGGTGCATAATAATCATCATTAGAGATGGGTGAATGTGGGATACGTGATTCACCAGACTACCCACAGGTATTTTGAAAATGCCAGATTTAACTCTTGAGTACTTGAGGCCAACATTTTCTCTGCCATCTCTCCTGGGACTATTGCTCATGAAAAAGGCACATTTCAGAGAATAGACTGGTGAGCTGTTACTCAGGGATGGAGGAAGTTGGGTAGGTAAAACTTACCAGTAGGTAGAAAGGAACCTTTCTCTTCAGTGCTACATGAAATTTCTGAACCTGCTAAGCCCATTATTAACCAAAATCATTTAAAACTATATCAGCTATTCTTCTCAGGTTTTGTTCTATTTTCTGTATGTTCACTACAATTTCTATCATAAAAGTGTATCCCTTTTAAGACTGATTAGATCCTCTCTTGGTGCATCCCAGACTTTCGGGGTCACCAACTAGAAAGTTTTTTTTTTTCCTGTTTCCTTTTGCTCCAACTTATTAACCCATACCCTATCTGCCCAGAATATTCTAAACTATATTATAAAGGCCTGATCTGGAATTGCTTTTTGGATCATGGGCAATTTAACCTCATCCATGTTTTGTTTTTAACCTCTGAGTGTGCCCATCACCCTTTAAACACTCACTAGTACCTTTAATACATGCAGTCATTGCTCTGTGGTCTGCACCATTCCTGTATTTTCCTTTTCCTTTTTTAAAGCCTGGTAGACTCTTAGTAATAATTGCTCACACTGTGTAATTTGTATATATAAAAAAGGTCTCTAATAGACTCTCTTTTTATCCTTGTACATCAGAACATTCCCCATGTTATGTATCTGTATTTGTGAGTACTTTCTAACTAGGACCCTGTGTGTAGATACTGAGGGCTGTAAATCAAATAAGATAAATTAAATATATATTAAGTAAGCTTTGGTTCAGTACCATAGGAAAATATTGTTCTTCTTTCACTAGAATTTCCCTTTCATTTTCATCTTTTAAAGTAAACTTAGGAGTACCTTTTCAAAGTGACACAATTTAATTTAACTGTAGGAAACCTATTAATATCTCCTGGAGTTAAATGGTTAAATCAGCATGGCCTAGATGGAGTAATGAGAATGAGAGAGGGAGTCAGGAACTTGTGAATTCTAATCCCAGCTACGCCTGTGACTCATGATATGTCCCAGGGCCCTTAACCACCTCTATTTTTTTTCCTCGGGACAAATCCTCTGCTGATGTGAGTGTAACTCTTGTTGAAGTCAGCGGAGGTTCAGCTGCTTATGCTAGCAGCAGATTTGGCCCTAATTTGGAAAGTACAGTACTTACGTATCTTGCAGGTTATTGTGAGGATTAATTAGTTAATGTTTGTACAGCACTCTGAATATATAAAGTGCTGCATAAGTGCTTAGTAATATTATTATTAAGTCCCCATGCATCACTTATTTACTTTTAATATCAGAGCAGACTATGGTTTTTGCTTTTGTGGACTAATAGAGCTAAGAAAGGAAGGAATAATACAGCTTACCATGGATCCAACAACTAGCAAAACAAAGTCTTATTGGCAAAATATGTTGCATACAATATGTACACAGATAATATTCAGGTGACATCACAGAGTCCTGATATACAAATATTTATCTGTTTGCAAAGGGAATCCCAGCTTTAGAGCCCAATCCTGCACACAGTATTCTTGTGAGAACTCTGAGAGTTCTCATGAATAAACATATTTGCAAGAGTAAGGTTGTGTAGGGTTGGGGTCTAACATGGGGAGATTAAATTACTTCTTGACCTTATTGATATATGGCCCAGCTCTCCTTGAGAGGAGCAACCCCCTAGCTGCAGTTGGGGATCTAGCTGCATCACTGAAAGACATTATGGGGACTTCCTTACATTTGTTTTCCTGACATTCCTAAAAGCAAACTAAGGACACATATGCTAACAACATGTTGAATACCCAAAGCAGTGCCTAGACAGAACTCAGAGATCCCAATTATAGTCTCTCTCTTTGATTTTGAAGTCTGGATAGCACAGGTTCGTTAGAAAAATCTACCACAACCATACCCTATCCTCTGCTCCACACTGACTGACAGCTAACAAAAGTTTCCAATAAAGTTTTTAACTAACCCATGCTATGCTAATTTCAAAGTCTGAATGCCCAATACTGATGATAAAACATTTTCTGGAAAATTTTGTGTATAATTTTGGATACAAACAAAATTAAGAATTCCCCCCTCTGCTTATTAACAATTTGCTCACTGAAGAGATGGCAACATTTGGAAAATCAATGGTTAATTAGGTTCAAGTTGGCTAGGTCAGTGGGGGGGTTAGTAAATGCTTGATTGTGATTGTTCTTTGGCCATTTTGTCCCTCCAGAGCATGCAAAGAATTCTGTTGTAATGCTTGTGAAAGGTTTCTGCTTTTGAATGAGCTAGTTGAGATTTTGTGTAAAAATTTGCCTGTTACTCTTTCATGTAAAACTGGGAGACTTCCATGTTCACTTTAGTTTTTAACTTGTGAGACTTCCCTCCCTATTTCCACCAATGTTACCTCCTCCTTGTGCTGTTCAGGCATCACCCTGCATTCAGGCAGTTGCAAGCAATACTGCATAAGTAGGGACTATGCTGACTGCCACATCCCTCAGATGGTGCACCATCTTCCTCCCTGTGCCCTGGCTCTGCTCTGTGGATTGTTGGGAGTGAGGAGGGAGCACGTCCTGCCATTGACTGGCCGCCTTATCCCTGTCCACTGTGTCCGTACTTTAGGGCCAGATCGCAGCTGTCCCTTAAGTTACTAGTGTACACTTTGTGGCTGCCAACTGGTACCTAGAAATTGACGTGAAAGTGAGCAATTGGCAAAAACTCCCGTCCTGAAGCTGGATAAACACAGTGTGTGCCCTACACATTTTACCAGCTGTGACTGAAACTGGGGTCTTTGTGGCCCATAGGCAGCTGCTTTACCAGCAAGCCAAAAGAGAATCTTCCTGTGGCTCAGCCAGTTGCAGCTGAGCTAAGCTCCTGTCAGCTGGAAGTCGCTTTTTGAACATATCTTACTCCAAAGTAAAGCTGCTTCCATAAAATAAGCTATAATAATGAAACACAAACAGAACATTAAATCGGGAGCTACTAACAGCATTGTGCTTATGAATAAAGGCTACCACCATGCCCTTTATTCACCTATTTGTACAAAGCTTGTGCTGTACCAGACATGAAGTAAGGTGTCCCACAATACTCCGACCCCTCCAGTACAATCTTCCCAGACAAAACAGGCTGGAACACCTTTAACTACTCCTAGTAATAATCTATACAGGGTCAACATTGATGTGCAAGAAAACAGAGAAGTTATGGAAGTGAAGTCTTGCTTCTGCTGAGTACCTAATTTTTTTCCCAACATTTGTTCATAAGTAACCAATGTGATAAAAGACGACTGCATGTATTTAATTCTTTGGATTACATGAACCATGTTAATGATGTGGTGAAAAGCAGATCTATAAGTACAGAACTCATTTTCAACCCAAAATACCTTTGCTATTTCCAAACATTTGCGCTGTTTCATAAATGCCAAGGAGCTTAGTCCACTCTAAGCCTGCAAAACTATATTCATTAGTATTTATTCTCTTAATTTTTCAATTATTTTGTTGCTAGGAGAGTGCTTTGGGTGAAAAAGGATCTGAGATTGGACCCAGATCACCTTCTTTGTAGCTCTGGAACTCAAATGGCTAAATACATTGTAGATATTTCTTTCCACTCTTGGCTGACTCTTAGTTTACCAAGTTGCATCCGGCTGCCATGAAGCTTCCCTCCCAAAACCTGAAGTTTATAAAAGTGGTGCTAGAACTGCTAGTCTGTTTCTTATTCAACGTGCTCAGTTTTATACTGCTGTGAAGAAAGTTGGAATTAAACATGCACATTAGATTTTTAGTGAACTGTCCATCACTTAAATTTCTGTTCTCTATATACTTTATGGGCAAGATCTTTGGCCCTCAGTATGGCACCTTTGCACCACTGTGAGGCAAAAAAGCCATATAGCCAAGAATAGCCCCATATACTTTGCAGGAGTTAGAACCACATTTTATGATAGGAATTCACAATGTTAATTTTTTTTCTGGTAGATGCAGCTGTGCAGTCCACTTAGGTGTGTGTGCGCCCAGTGCACCAGAGAAAGAGAAATTTGCCTAGCAGTTCCTGTAAAAGTGCGGCGTGTGTGCTTTATGGCCATAGCCCCTCCCCTAGCTATGTAAGATGGCACCAGCCAACCCTCTCTGAGTTCCTTCTTACAGCCCATGATGGGAGTCGGAGCTCTGTGTGATCTTAGCCTCACAACCTCTCAACTAGTTAACATTTTTCTTTTGTTGTATATGGTTAGTTGTACCCAGTGTTAGAGTAGGTTTAGTTGTAGTAGTTTGTTTCCCTTGGTGATGCCCTCACCAGGGTTTGAACATTGTCCTTCATGTGGGGGAGCAATCCACAACAGCGATCCACACAGGCAGTGCTTGCTCTATCTTGGCAAGACCCACGTCAAGAAGCGTTATGCGATCTTCAGACCAATTGAGAATGCTCTAGGTCTCGAGGTGACTCTTCCACCTCCCACTAAGAAAAGCGTGGACCGGCATGGGGTTGGTGACAGCTTGTGGGATGGCATGGATAACTTTAACCCTTCCCTGGTACCAAGTAGGGAGGTTAGAAACCCTGTACTGTTGGCTCTGGTTCTGGCCTTTGGGAATCCATCGAGTCCGGTACCAATGAGGGAGATGCCTGTACCGACTGCTTCCATGTTAACGGCAGGCATCTATAGACCTTGGCCTTTTGGTCCCATCCTCTCCTTTGGTCCAGGACTTTGCTAGGGCTGCATCAACTATAACCCCTTCATTTGAATGAGCCGCTGAACCCTGGGGTCTGTTGACACCGCACTCAGTGTTTCCCCTTGTGGACGCTGGGCTGGTACTGAGATCAGAATGGTGGACCTCCGTCCAGGGATTCTCCTTGACACAGCTGCAGTTGACACCGCGTATGTTTCTGTGGTGGCTTTCTCTGCCCTCAGTGTTGGTACCATCAGATAATCTGGTCATCCTGAAGATGAAGGCGGATCAGACCAAGCTTATTCTCATTACCCCGATGTGACTGAGACATTGCTGGTTCTCCGACCTTTTCACACTGTCTATTCAGCCTCCAATGCTGCTTCCCGCAGGCGCCAACTTTTTTCCACTCCGGTGGGTGCTCGCGCCTCTCCCACCACCAGCCCCGCCCTCCCCTCCACCCCCTCCCCAAAGTCCTTGTCCTAACTCCGCCCCTCCCTGCCCCTATTGGACCCCTCCCCAAACCCCTGCCCTGGCCCCACCTCCTCCCCCAAGCGTGCCATGTTTGTCCTCCTTCCCCCTTCCCTCCCCCCGGCTTGCCACGCAAAACAGCTGTTTTGCGGTGAAGCGCTGGGAGTGAGCGGGAGAAGCAGGACGTGGCAGGGAGAAGCAGGATGTGGTGGCGGCGCGCTGAGCGGAGGAGGCGGAGGTGAGCTGGGGCAGGGGGGTGGGGTGGGGAGCTGCCACTGGGTGCAGAGCACCCACCAATTTTTCCCCATAGGTGCTCCAGCCCTGGAGCACCCACAGAGTCAGCGCCTATGCTGCTTCCTCTCCACCCCAATCCGTTCACTCAGAATCACAGCTGCACCTTGTATCCCAAGCTCAGTTCCCTGCATCTCACAGCGTGGCTGCTGCATGGTTGAATGAGGAGGAGGCAAGGTGTTTGGTGGCTGTCCAGCAAGTCCTGCTCAACAGTAGAAAATCCTCTACCAGAATAGCCGATTCAGAAAAATGGAAGTGGTTTTCGGTGTGGTCATTAGCCCGCAGAATCCAACCGATGCTGGCTTCTATGCCGGACGTATTGGACTAGCTGATACACCTTCAGTCCTTGGGGCTTGCACTTAGTTCATTAAAAATACATCTGGCACCAATACTGGCATTTCATCCCCCTGTTCAGGGAAGGACAGTCTTCTCCAATGTCATGGTAACAAGATTCTTAAAAGGGCTTCTTCGTCTACATCCTCCAGTCTGAAAGCAGTTCCCCTGTGGGACCTAAACATGGTCATAGTGTCTCTGATCGGTCCGTTTGAGCCCCTAGCATCTTGTCCCTTTCTGCTCTTGTGTCAGAAAACTGCTTTCCTGGTAGTGATAACATCCACAAGGAGCAAATGTGAGTTGCAGGCTCTGATGACAGAACCTGCTTATACACAATACTCCAAAGACAAGGTGACCGTACAACCACAATTTTTTTGTGTAAAGTGGTCTTTTGGTTTCATTTGAACCAGGCCGTGTATTTACCTGTGTTTTCCTAAGCCACGTTCATCTCTGGAGGAGCGACATCTCCATACCCTGGATGTCAGGCAATGTCTAGCCTTTTATCTGGACAGGACTAAACTGCCTTTTGTGCTTCACCTCATTTGTTTGTATCATATGTAGACCGCATGAAGGGTCAACCAGTCTCTTTGCAGATGACCTCCAAATGGATAACATCCTGCACTGAGTTGAAATAGCCTTTGCTATGCCCCTGCAGTGTGTGCAAGCTCATTGTACAAGCATGCAAGCAACGTCCATAGTGTTCCTCAGTGACGTTTCCATATTGGACATTTGCAGGTCTGCTATGTGGCTGTCGATACATACATTCATGAACCATTACTCGATAACCGCATCTTCCAGGGCAGATACAAGCTTTGGAAGAGCAGTCCTGCAGTCCTTGTTTAGGTAGACTCTGAGCCCCACCTCCTGGCAGGAAGGGGTACTGCTTGTGAGTCACCTGAGCGGAATGCATCTACTCGAAGAAGAAGAAAGGGTTACTTACTGTCTCTGTGGTTCTTCGAGATGTAATGCAGACATGTATTCCACAACCCACCCTCTGTCCCCTCTGCATCAGAGTCTTGTGTCCCGGTAATTCAGTGTGAAGGAACTAATGGAGGGGTGAGGTGATGCTGCTTCATGTAGCCAGGGAAGGGACTATGGCCATGAGGCATGAGTGCTGCCCCTCAACAGGTCCTGCTAGGCATATTTCTCCAGCGCTGCATGCGTGCACACCTAAATGGAATACACATCTGCATCACATCTCGAAGAACCACAGTCACAGTAAGTAACTTCTTCCATTGCCAGGAAATATTCTTAGTTCCCATCCTCACAAAATGATAGCTGTGACTTGTGGTTGAAAATACTCATTGACATACAGTGATGATTATTTTTTACTATGATTATTTTTCAAGGATGGGATTTTCATTATGCTCTCTAGGTGCTCCAGCTCCACTCCCCAGGTCTCAACTCCCCTGATGTCCAGTCTGTATCACATAGACAATTTAACTAGGCTTCTGGCAGATTCTTTGCCCGCCTCATTCATCTGGCTTTGTGTAAATCGAGAGTGGGAGGGGAAAGCCGCCTTTCCATTCAGAGCGGTATCTTCTAGTTCAACATTTTTCATCCCTTAAATTTTTATGACACAATTTCCTTATTTAAGACTCACTGTTGCTGGGTGACAACTGTCATACTGCTAAAGCATCTTAGAAATCCACAGCCTAGTTTAATATGTTGTATCACAGTGACTTGAACACTCAAATACGTTAGCAATACCTATTCTGCTATTCTTGTTCTGTCAAAGCTAGAAAATTCTGACTTGTCTAATAAACAGATAAACCAGTTACTAAATAAGAGCATAAACATTGGTGACTTTGTGCTTCTTATAGGCTGTATAAGCGAGAGCTCTGGAACAGCAGAAATGTGCACAAATCAGGCATATGTATATACTGACCACTACTGACAGACTCTGTTGGTCAGTCTGCTGTTCCGAGTTTTCACTGTTCTAGACTATGGTCAGCTATGCTGCCATGGTCAGTGGTGGCCCACTGTACTAAGTTATGCCCAGCTTGCTGGTGGCACAGACTGTGGGGCTTCCAATGCAGATTTCAAGTAGAATGGCAACTGATACAAAGCTCCTGTTTTGGCACCCTTCACCCATCTAGACTGTATTCTTTCTTCCTCCCCAGTTTTTCTTCTCCCTTGAACCCAGGCAGCCTCTCATATTCTGGGCAGTTGTTTTTCATGGCCTTTGCTAGAACTCTTATTAGGATTTACCCTCAACTTGAGTCCCAACAAGGAATCTAGGGAGAGAAAGATGAGAGTGGAATGGTCACCTTTGGAACTGACACAGTTCAGTCTGTGCTTGCTGGCTTCTTTTGCCTGGCCTGTGGAAGCATAGGAAGACACAGGATACCTTCTATAGAAACACTGGGTTAGCAGTAGCACAATTAGACTCTTCTGTCAACAGTTCCTTCTGTACATCTGAAGGCACTTGTATGGTGGAATGGATGCTTCAGATTAGGTAGGTAGAATCCCTCCATCCCTCACAGCTATTATGGCTCTGAATGGATGTCCCGAGGACTCTCTTTGGTTTTCAGCTATTTTAATTGATTCATCAATAGTAGCCTGAAGGATCATTTGGCTTCATCCATTGTTTGGGAGGTTTTTTGAACTAAGTTAAGAGAAAGAGCCATTAAAAGAATAACTTAGCTTTTGGAGGGACCAGCTGGACACCTTAAGAATAATAAACCCTGCCAGAAGGGGCCACGTCTCCCTCAGCCTCTCACTTTAAGGGATTTAGGATGGGAGGTTCATGACTGCTTCACATTTTTCCAAGTACACCTGGAATAGTTTTGTAGAGGAGTCTTCATATTGACAGTGTCTGCTCTCCCTCCTCAACAAGTCTGACTGGTAGTCAGAGTTCTCTGTTTCTACAGAATAGGATAGAATAGAATCCAAGACAGATAGGTCCTTTCAACTGTGACAAAGGCATGAACCATCAATCCTAGGTGGTGTCATTCAGAGGTTGTTTCTTGCTCTGGGCTTGACTGTCAGTACAGAAAAGAGATCAAAACCTAGAACACCTTGGGGCCTCCAACACTCTCAAATGGCTCATCTTTTCACAATCCCTGGACAGAATGGAAAAATCAGGAGATGGTGCTTAAGAGTTTATTTGGTCTCATGGTATCGTGTCAAGATCTGGTACCATGGTCTAAGATCTGGTCTCATGGTCCAAAGGCAGTTTCTCAAAGTAGAAATCTGGTCAAATCCAAGGAAAAACTCCCTATCTCCACCCTCTACACACTTCTTTGTCAATGAAGAAATTTCTGAGTTAGTAGAAATGCAAGGAGAATATATTGAATCACCCCTAGAGCATTAAGATGTCTCTTAAAATGTTTGGTACCCTCCCATTGAATAAATTCACTTCATTCCAAGCTGTTCTTTCCTGGAAGGTATCCTTCTTGATGACCACTACCTCAACTGGCAAGATGTGGGGAACCAAGTGCTCTCTTGCATTTCCCAGTATGGTCAGAATGGTCCTATATGTGTGCCCTAATTTTCTTCCTAAAGTTTATCATCCTGTCACCTGAATTAGACTATTGCTTTGCTAATTTCTGCTCTAAATCCAAAGAATAAAAGGAGGAAGTGTGTCATAGCCTTGATGTGCGCAGGCCATTAACACCATACATTTCTGGAACCTCAGAATTTAAATGCATATATACCAGGATGAGAAGAATGGTATAAATAGACAGAGACTCAGAATCCCTTCCTGAGGGCTTCTCAGTATCCCAATTCCTATTGGTGAGGTGGCTTCAGTCTTGTATAAGAGAAAGTAGCAGGTTTTCCCCACCAAGTTAAACCCAAAGCCCAGTCTTCACTTACAACTATAGTTTCCTGGGGGCAAAAGTGGAAATTATGCAGGGCAGTTACCTGGCTCATGGGGGGAAAGAGAGAGAGAGAGAGAAGGAAGTGGTATCTGGCTGACTGAATGGTACGAAAATGGGAGCTTTTCATTAGTCGCCCTTCCTTTGGACATCTGCATGGGAGGAGATGGCCCCTTTAGTGAGATCTCAGAAAGGAATTAGGAGCTTAAAAATTCTCCTGTTTGTTTCTGCACATTTCAGACAGCTAGTCAGAAAGCCAAAGTCTGTGATGCATATTTAAGTCAAATACTGTATACATTATTACATCTCTTACTGATACAAAATTGAACCCTACTTGGAAATGAAGGACCACACTGCACTACCAGTGACAGATGACACGGCTCTCAAGCAGATGAGAGACCCTAGAATAAGTTAAATAGAGAGCAGAACAAAGTATGAATTGTGCATATTGCTTAATCCATTTTAAAAAGAAGACACCAACATTAATTACTAGAATGATGTCCTTGCCAACAGAATAATGCACAGTGCCATCCTATTCCATCCCACCTCCCTTCCATGTATAGGCCATTAATTAGTGCCTTTACAAAATGAGTCTTGTAACTAAGAATTTAGTCAGATTCATGTACAAATATAATTTTGAAAAGGGTACTTATGATGAAGCAGCAAGAATGCAAGCTGCCCATTGGCGAAACACTGATTACATAGGCTGTCTTGAAATGTTTTGGAGCACTATGCAGTCAACGTGCACATACTAAACCATATTGGAACTTTGTAAGCTCCCAAAAGACCATGTGATATACTGATGTGGTTTGGATATGGGATGGTCCCTCTACTAACTTGTCTTCCAGTTAATTTTTCTTGAAATGGTACATTTAACCACTTACTCTCTGTACTATTGTGGATCTGTATCAGCTTGAGATTCAAACTATATGGAACAAACCAGTCTAATGAAAAAACCCCTTGCAGATTCAGTTCAGTTTCCTGTTTAGCTGGTGAAATAGAACTTATTTGTTTCAATTAATGATTTGTGACCATCTGACCACCAAGAAAGCTAAGCCATATGCAGACACTGAAGATAAGAATACCCACCCTGATGATCCTCATGTGTCACCAGCATTGTTGATGCTTTGCCTGTTGAGGTCTTACTTCAGCAAGGAACTTAAGCACATACTTAACTTCATGCACGTATGTAGTCCCATTGACTTACCTAAGTTAATACAAGGTTAAGGGTGCAGCATTAAAATCAGGAAATGCAAAAGTGAAGGTTCCAAAAGCAACATTAATGTGACCATATTGTGCATCCTATATGCTTATGCTATGCATTTTACATCATCAATATTTATTTAGTTATTTATTTAACCATTGCCACTGGGACCAGCCACATCAGTCTCTGCTCTTTGTTGTATGGGAAGTCCTTCAAATGATTTTCACTGTTTGAGTCACATTTTGGGAGGCACCTCTTAGGAATTCTTACACAGGTCTCCAGAGGGGACAATGTAGTTCAGCATGAACATAAACTCACTGAGATGTGAAAAATTGTAGGTACATTTGATGGGAGACTCTCCAGGATGAGCAGCAGGCCCAGTAACACTACTATAAACCTGGAGCCCCTAGAAATTTGAATTGGAACTTTTAGAGCAATAGGAAAATATGTTTTTCATTGTAAATCAATGTAGTTGCTCTTGTGTTTGAAACTGTTCTATGTGAGGACAGATGCATTAGGCCTCATTTTATAGGCATTCTTCTTGAGGCTTATGGGTGTATATTGCAAACTTCTGGAACTGTCTAAACTTTTCCTTATATTTTTCCTTCATTTAGGGAACACACAGAGCTGACCGCAGACTGGGTTATAAAATAAATGTGTTTTATGTTCATTTTGCAGGTATGTTACTTCTCATTATTATATAATTTGTGACTTGAGGTCTGTCTGTAAGGACATGCTTATAGCTGAAGAAAAGTATTTAGCAATTTATATGAGTTCAGTATGTCAATGATGGTAGACTTAAAATTAGGCATACCTGCTTTGTGCTGGGTTTGTGGGAGCGTGTCTGGATGTGTGTCACGGTATCCCTGTGTTCTGCCTGCCTCCAGAGAAAAGGGTTATTTTAGGGTATCAGTCCCACTCCTTGGGAACGGATCAGGCATGTGGAGCAGATCGCTTGACGTAGTGCAGGTGCACCATCAATAGCAAGCTGCATTAATTGTTAATGGGTTGTCCATAGAAACTTAAAGATAACCTGCAAGTGGTTTTTTATTTTTTTTTAAGTCCATAATGATTAGGAAAATAACCATAATTTGCCATTATTTCAACACATTATTACTTTTCCCTTTTCTCCTTCTTAGGTCTATACTGTGTTTGTTTTCTGATCATGTTCTTCTTACTCCACTGACATGGCCCAAAATGCACTGAGTTGGTACGTGAGCACCCTCAGTGGAACAGAAAGTCCAAGTCCTGTGGAGTTTTTTTCCCCTTTGTTTTTATTTTCACCACCACTTTTTGTTTTCCTTCAGAAAACCATAGAGGACCATTTAGTAATGAAAAAAACTGAACTTACCTTTTCCTCTACTTGCTGTTCCAGTGCTAATCAAAAGTGACATTGAGGTCACCGGGGCATCTCTGAGCGGGAAGAAGGTGAACAGAGAAGAACTTGTGGATCTGTTAAAGAAGAAGTAGGAGAAATTGTAGAGCAATGCATTGCTCTACCTGTGGATTATGGTTATTTTCCATGTTGGCTTCACTGATATTATGGCTGATTACTTTTTCTTTAAAACTTTTTGCAGATTATCTTTAATGATAGGCTGGTATGACCATCATTTTTGGTGAGTTTTTCAGCTTTTGGAAGAGATTTTACAGGGGGAGAAAAGTTCTCCTTAGTGTACAGAAAGTGTAGTGAAAATATAAAGATAAATTCTTGCTTGGGGCACATAACTGGCTGTTATTTAAATCAGTAGGCCATGACATACAGTGGTCCAAGTTCTGTCCTGCATGCATAGAAGGGGTTTAAAGGTTTGAGCCTCAGTCAAAGCCCATCAAAGTCATTGGAAAGACTTCTGTTAAGGTCTATGGGCTTTGGGTCAGGCCCTTGATGTTTATATTTAAAAGGAACATTTAACGTTGTACGGAATAGTGCACAAGTTTAGATACCAGGAGCTGTGTGAAGATTTTGTTGCCAATTCAAGTGCTGCTTCATTTCAGTGAACAGATCCTGCAGAAAAGTTTATAGTTTTTCATGGAAAGTCTGTATAATTTACGTGTTCTAACCAGACCAGCAAAACTCAGTGTCAGACAAATTTCACTTTGAGTTTTGTTTTAATATTCTCAGTGTGATTCAGCTGTGAATGTGTCCTTGATCCCCTCCAAAGGTACTACAAGAGGTAGCAAAATACTGTGGTTTTATAGCTGTTAATATTATTTGCTATTTACTTCAACTTCAGAGGGTTTTATTTGGGATAGGGGTAAAGATTCTGTACTCAGTCATCTCTTCTTAGTTATTTGTAGTAAAGTAGTGCCACGAAGGGCCCAACTGAGTTCAGGGGCCCATTTTGCTTTACACTGTGCAAACACAAAGTAAGCGACAATCCCCGCTGCAAAGAATTTAAAATCTAAATGGACAGGAGAAATGAAGAATTTATTATCCCCATTTTGGGGATGTGAAACTGAGGCACAAAGATATTAAATTGACTTATCTTACATCACACAGGAAGCTTCTGCCAGAGCCAGGAATTGAACCGAGGTCTTCTAAGTCAAAGTCTAGTGCCTTAACCACAGGATCATGGCTCCTGCTTATGGTGTTTTCCAATCTTCCACCATTTGTTTCATCTCAGGCCCCATATTAGACCAACTTCCTTTTGGCTAGGTTGTTGGGAAATGTTTTTTTTCCCCTCCTAATAAAATTTTTGAGATTTAAAAATTGGGACAAAAACTCAAAATCACAAATTTATGCAGACCAAAAATCAAAAAAAAATTTTGGATTGAGTTATTTTGTCTCAATAATTTCAAAATGTTTCATTTCACGTCTATTTTTTGTGCATGTTTAATATTTTAAATCAAGGTAAATTTTAATACAAAAAGTAATTTTGAACTGACAGAAGGAAATTTTTTATTTAGAAAATGTCAAAACAAGAAGTTTCAGATTTTTAATTTTTTTTGAAACAGGAAATTAATTGAAACCAATCCTTTCCCACAAACAGTTTTGGTTTCAGTGGATCATCCTTTTTCAATAGAAAAAAATGTTTCATTGAAAAATTCCCAACCAGCTCTACTTTTGGATGAAGTGGGCAAGATGAACCCAGAAACACTGCATATAGATTGATAATTGATGCTGGTTCAGGTACCTTACCCCTGCTTCCAACAACTACCAGTGGGGGTAACTAAAAGCTTCCAAAGTGTTTCTTGGTGGGTCAGTAGCTCCGCATCAAACATTTATAAAAGAAAAAGTTCATAATGGCCAGAAATGTGTCATTTGAAAACACCCACCTTAATACAGGTGTTTCTTTTTCTCCTCTCTTTTTTTAACCATACATCTTAACTAGCTCACTCTTTGTAAGCTTTGTAACAGAAAACTGCAAACAACTAGCACATTGGAATCAGATTATTTTTTCTAAAAAGGCACTGGTTTACAGCAAAATTGTCCATGATAGATATTAGTTTAAATATTAAGTTGCGGTACAAGAAGACATGCATGCCTAATGTTGGAAGTAAATCATATTTGTTCCTAACACGTTGGAGAAATTGTTCAAGAACAGTTCATCCTTCTGTAAATATTGCCCCAAGGATAACAAGACCTTTGAGTTGTCTGCTGCACATGTGCCACTTGCATAAGTTCAAACCATCCAGGGCTAGTTTTAATGCACACCCAACTTTGCCAGAAACGTTTCATGTTTCTGGCAAACTTTTCAAGCTTTTGTAACTTTATGGACCTTTTGTTTGGCTTGACCTATTTTCCCCTTTGTCAGGATTTCCGTTTGGATTTGCATTGCCTATTCTTATCATCCCCAGTTCCTGTCAAACACATATTCTTGTATATGTTCAAAAGTTCAAGTTGCTAAAACACTACACTTTTGTAGGATAGAGGGGATAGTCTCATTTCGTCACCTTCTTGGACAAATGCCATGAAGGTAGGGGAGCGTGACCCGTGTCAGAATAGGACCCTGGGTGATGAGTGGCTCCTTTTTATATAAAAGATGCCAACGAAGAGCGAGAAGTTCTTTTGGGGGGAAAAAGCTCCCATTTTCTGTTCAGATTTAGCACTGGAGGTGACTGGAACTAAAAGTGTTCTTGACATTGCAGAAAAACCTTTTCTTGACTTCTAGCAAAAATATAATTATTCCTCCCACCCATCACTGAGCAGTGTGATGGTCTATCTATCTATATCTGCCTTCCAAATGTAGGAGATTTTGATCTTGTGTTGAAAGTACAATGTTAGGAATCAGGAGATCTGTTGTGTGTTCCTTACATTCCTCCAGATTTCTCTGTCACCTTGCACAAGTTGTTGGGTCAACATTTTCAAAAGTGACCATTACTTTTTGTGCTTCAGTTTTTGGATGCTCAGCTGGAGGCTCCTTAAGTTGGCCCAAAAGTTGGACACACACAATCAGTTTTAAAAATTCTGTCTGTAACCTTGCAATGAATCAGTTTCCACATCTGAAAAATGGGAATAATACCAGTTACCTACTGTGCATACATCACAGGAGTGTTGAGACAATAAATTCATTAATACTTATACAGAGTTTTGAAATGCTCAGACAGAAAGTGCTATTTAAGGGCGAAGTATTCTTTGTCTTTTTATGTATTTAAATAGAATACGATAACCATCATCATGAACTATTTATATCTAAACTATTCATAAAAGTGACTCTTGGTTAGAAGGGAGCCTGAATTAATTCCTTGGACCCAAATCCCCAAAATGGTAAATAATATTTTAGTTTTTTGAAAAGGGCCCAAGAGTTACCTGTACTATTGATAAGATGTAGTCTTGTGTTAAGGGAAGGTTTTGAGATGAAGAGTAGTCAGTGGGAGTTTTAATTGCAAAAGGATTGCAGAATATGACACCCTGGGAGGGTTGCACCTTTGTGTATGTGGAGGGCCCTTGAGAGTGGAAAATCTGCCTGGCATGGTCATGGAGGCGCGTCAAGGTCACAGCACCCACCACCATCTTCTGCTAGGGAGATCTGTAGGGGACCAGCACTACCAAACAAAGTAGGTGGTGCTTGCTGAGAAGGGTGGGTGGTTAGGGCAGCTGCTGACAGTACCAATTCAGTACATCCCTCAGTAGTCTCCACCCTAAAGACTCTGTGGGACTTCTGTGTGTTTTAAAGCTGCTCTCCCCTAGTGTAACCCCTGAGTGGTGACAATGGTGAGAACATTGCTTGCCCTCAGGTGGGGCTGACTCCCCTCAAGAATGCAGCAGGCCCTGATAGGAAGGAGCAGTTTGTACCTCCCGACCCAGCAAAACAGAATCCTGCCCATAGCCTTTAATTCCTCAGAACAAGGAAGTTACTGTATTGTTTTTGTTTTATTTTGTCCCTCTAGGTATTCAGAGTATTCTTCGTTAATCTTCCTTATTTATTTAAATGTTAATTGGTCCTTGTTAATTTGGTTTTTTGTGCTGAAAGCCAAGGTCAAGAATGAGACCACCTATATTCACCCTTAGCATGATTACATGGTACCATACTGCTTCTTGGAGAAAAGTAACAAGAAGCCTCTTCCTTGTTTTAATGTAACCTTTATGTTAGGAAAAGAGTTGGAAAGAAGTTGGGTAGAGAGAGAGAGAAAATGCATGCTTGACACTATCTTGAAGGGCTGAATGATTAAAGGGGCTGGTAAATTAGAAGACATTTGTTTTGAAAGCAAAATATCACTTACCCCCTAAGAAACAGACATTTGTGGCCTTGGGGTTAGGTATAAAAATAACACAATCGTTCTTGTACTTAGAAAGGTTGGGAGTGCCAACAGTGGAACCGGAAAGTACTTTACCTTTCACGTCTTCACCTATGTGCAACTCTCAAAGCCGCTGCTTTTGGTTGTTGCCCCAGTAGCAATAACTTCTGAGAACACCCATCCCTTTGCCAGGCATGGCCATTTTACAAGATAAAAGCAGGATTTTTCTAAAACAGATTCTGTACCATGGGGCAAAACCGTAAGTAAACAAACAGAGCTATCATAACACTTTAAATAGTAATCAAATATGTTTTGCTGTTTGCATTCAAAGGGGTGGAAAGGTAACTTGACAAGATGAAAGAAGGAACCAGATTTGTGTTCCTTCCCCCCTGTCTCCCCAGTAACAGGTAGAGAGTTTTAGTGAAGACTTCAAGGCAAAAAGAAAAAAGCATAGAAAATACTGTTATGGTGTTATTTTTGTCTTTCATTTTTATGTCAACTTATTTGTACTTAAAGGAATCTTTCCAAAGAGTTAAGAAGCATCATTAAATAAAGACTGTGAAATGTGCAATATGGCTTATTTATTTAAATGTTAATTGGTCCAACGAACACTTCTAATTAGCTCTATATTTGCTTAGCAAAAAGTTTTACAAATTCCAATTGTGAAAAGCAGCTATTCTGAGCTGGTAAGCATGTTGCAGAATCAGCTATGATTTTTCTATAGTTCTCAGCCCTTGAAGGCACAATTTAATTTTTCATGTATGCATACTAGCAACGGTAAACACTTGCGAGTGTAAAGAACCTTCTTTAATTAGCTGCACAACAATTAAAGGATTCACAAACTAAATTGAACCCTGTCTCTGTGCTTACTAGCTGAATTCTACCACCTGTCACAACAGCACTTTGTTCAATCTGTTATGCAAAATCATTATAGCAATATAGCTGAGGGAAAAAAAAGAGAAAACAGCAATTATTTCTTACTTTTCTCTTGAATGGGTTATTTTGGGTTATACTGATGTCAGGTTCATTGAAGCTAACCTTTTGAAATCTGTAACAGCATAATACTTATATGGCAGGCATAGAATAGCTAGAAGAATATTTAGTTTTACCCTTTTAAGAGCAAGCAAGGAACATCCTTAAAGTACAGTACTTTCTCTGATCATTTGGGAAAAAAAAAAAAACAACTGTGCTAACTCTTGCAGCAGCCTGTTGTTTCTCTTCGTCAGACAAACAAGTGACAAACATCTAATAGTACAACATACTCCTTTATTATTAAAGCTTGTATACCTATGTAGAAACTAGTTTTAAAAACACTGTGACTTCTTAAGGTGTGGAGAGTTGTACCATTTAGTTTCCTTGTTCACAATTCTAATGTTCCTGTTTATTCATTATCTTTTAAAAATCTTTAACATGACTTAAAAATTAAACTTGCATACACTGGACTTTTTTTCAATTGTGCTAACTTATTTCCTCTACTGGCAAGTGATTGAAAGCAAAGGAGGAGTTTTAGGTGTTTATAATGCAAGGCTTGGTCACGTTTGCATTTAAAGTGAAGTTCTCCTTAGTGCAGAGAGGATGCACAAAGCCTCAGACACCAGTTCAGCCCCACTTTGATTCTTTGTGACCGAGCTCTGGTGCAGTGGCTCTGCAGGTGGTCTTCTCCATGTATGAAGGACTCTATGTTGAGCCCTGATAAGCCTGTATGATGTGGATCTAGGTGAGCCCCAAATTCTTCATAAGAATGCAGAGGGCTAGTAACTGAATAGGCTGGTTTAGCTGCTGTGGAGGGATTTCACTGCCTGTCAGCTGGGGTAGCCTTAGAGTTACCTGCCTAAGTCTCACTTACTTTGTTCAATGAGAGGTGAACTTCACCCCTGTTTCTCAACAGTATACTTCTTACTCAGGTGAAATTCCCAGTGAAACCAGTGGAGTATTTTGGTTTTGTATGGAGCACAAGGCTGGGCCATCAGTGAAGGGACAATATTTATATTTCTTGTTATTTCACTACAAAAGCTGGTGAGGATACTGGCATCTATGCAAGCTTTCATATAAAAGATATAAGGGTATATTTTGTGCATACATTCACCTTAACCGATGAGCTGAAAGTTGAGCTGCTTGCTGACAGTTCCCTAAATTCATATCAATAACATATTGTTAACCACTGTGACTGAAACTAAAAGTGTCTGCTGTTGGATAAAGGATACACGATATGGGCATTTTGTAAGCTGGGGTTATAAATGAATAACTATACTCATTCAAAGTGCCTACATTTTTCAATATTATAATATTTTAAATACATGCCCCTCTACATCATTTAGTGAAAATGTGGAAAAAGTACAAAGAAGCCTTTTGAAAACACAGAATGCTTTCCATAAAAATGCCATGAGGAAAATAAAAGCCAAAGGTCCAAAGTTGAGAAAGAATGTGTTTTTATATTTCTCATAGTTGAAAGCTGGAAGGGAGACTGTTGCTTTGTCTAAACAGCTCTATGATACATGGATAAATCTGCACTGAGAAATGCAAAACTAGAACTTACTAAATATGCCCTGTTCATGCTTCTTCAGTTCAAATCAAAATATCTGGCCTGTGCAGGATTAGGAAATGTCATTAATTGTGGATAAACTTACATTTAATTAAAAAAGAGATTTAATAATACTCAATATGTGCACCACTATAGATACATAACCTTAACCTAAAAACAATATACTTCTTACTCAGGTGAAATTCCCAGTGAAACCAGTGAGGAGTTTTAGAAACAATGCAATGTAATCTTAAAGTTCTGTCCAGACAGCTCATGAGTAGAGTTTGGCAAAGGAAACCCAAGCCCCTAAAAGTCACCTGCTGTGAGGCTCTTGATGCCCAATCCCATGAAGTGATGGCGCCCTATCTCCCACTGAAACAAGTGAGAGAGCACCTACTATGTCCTTGGTTAGGCACTCGAAACTCAACCCAGATTTCTTAAAAGGGCCCCTGAGCTTTTTGAACCTGTCCAGTTACTCTGTTTTAGGGCTAAAATTATGCAAGCTTTGCAGTTTTCATATTGCTATGCAAAAAAAATAGCTCAAATAGATTTCAACGAAATTTTCCTTTGAGTTTCTGGGTTAAAAAATTTGGAGCAAAATTCAGCATGTGTGAGTACTTCAAATTAAAACGTAGGGAAGGTTTACAAGAACGAGAGAAAATGAACTCAAGTCGCAGAGCTGTGCATAGCTCTGCTCAGAAGCCCCTGAAGTTCTCTCAGTGAAAGTAGCTTAATATTTATTTGTATGTTATTTTCTAAACTATTATAGCAGAGTACTGTATTTCAATCTGTGGTTTTTGCAATCAGAACTCCTCAGCTTTTCTCAACCTACTATAGGGTAATAGCCTCTACGAATACTGTCAGTCAAGCTAAAGGGTTTGGTCAGAACCTTACTAGACTTGGCTAGAGTAGGCTGTTAAGAAAGTATTCCAGTTAGCAGAGTCCTTCTTCCCACTGACTTTGCAACCATAATTGAACCTGCCAGTGTCTGTCATCCTGTGACTGCATTTATCAGACCTAATTTGTCAGTGTTGTTGCCACTCACCTGTCAGCCATGAATGAGAAAGTTTCTCTGACTTCAGTCAGACACCCAGAATATTGTAATTAACAAAAAAAAAAAAATGGGTAAAGGCATTTTATCCCACGGATATCTTTCAAATGTATTATATTCTTTTAAAAAAGCAGCAGCAATCAACCTCATTTATCCATCTTAGACATATCTGGAAGGTTTTCTGTGCCTGTTTCATAATGATTAGAGCTAAAGCAAGGATGCCCACACAACACGCAGGGCTACACTAGCATCTTATTGGGATACTGAAGCCCACACGAGATTTGCATCTACATTTACATAGATTGTTTTACCATAATCTTTGCTTATACCAGTGTCTTCCTTCATATAGGATATGTATAGTCAATCTGTTTCCTGTGCTTGATCCTGCAATGAAATTATAGGGTGACATTTATACCTCACAAGTTTCACTCACTGACTTCAATGGGATGGCACAGGTGTAACCAAAGGCTGATTTTGACCCCTTATGTGACTTGGTGATATCATAATCATTTCCTTGTCCCTAGGTCATTGAGAAGGAAAGGCAAAGTTATGAGGCAAAATAATATTAGCCAGGTTAGAGACCATTTTAACAACAGCTAGGGAAATAACGAAAAGTATTCCCAAAGTCAATTGCATTTGGTACAAATGTTCATGTTCAGTATTGTCTACCAATTCAAGTAGCCATTGAAAGGAATAGTATTAATGACAGCAATGTTGATTGACCATTTTTGTTTCTCTAATATGGTAGTCTGGAGGGGCAGGGGGAAAACATGTTGTATTAATATTCTCTGACCGCTGGGTATGTATGATTATAGCAGTTGCAGATCAAGCCATGTGTGTTTTTGCTGTGTACTGCAACAGCTAACCCCACATTTGTAAGACTACACCACTTATCTCAATGTGAAAGCATAACAGGAAGTATTAGTGGCTTCTAAAGTTATCAGCTCCACTGTTGTGTTCATGACAATGATCAATTAATAACATTAAATGACAACAGCAGTGATAAATTGTATCAATAGAGGTATACACAGACCAGAAGACCAAACTATAAAGAGGATTTGTATTTTCCAATGTTCCATTTTTCTAGGGTGACAATTAAGTAAAACTTTGCTATCTATTGCTAATAATGTTGCTATAAATGATGGTTGAGCTTCCTCCCTCCATCTCTTTCTCTATGGAACTCTGCAAAGAATTTGCTGGGTTCTGTCTTTTGAAGATCAAACATATACAAGGTGTCATTGCTGCCATGAGCCCAGGTGCTTTATCTTCCCTTGATCCACCTGCTGCAGTCCAGCAACCCTGCCGCTTCACATTCCTCTTCTGCTCCTTGCACCTCTGCTGAAATGGCTGCAAACCTCTCTGTACTTTCTCACTGGGATCCCCCTTTCCAACTCAGGATTTGTAACAGATTCTTTTTTTGGAAATTTATCATTAAAAATAAATTCATTCCAGTAATTGGGAAACGAGAACATGTAGTTCATATGTAGGGACCACTGCACCCCTATCTAGAAGACAAACCTACACTGTAGTCTCTCTTGTTGTCATGTCCGTGTTCTGGAGAGAGGGAAGAGGTGTGGGAGGGAGAGACTGGCAACTATCAGAATTCTGTGCTGACAGGCTCAGCACAGGTTAAAAATCCAGTTTTCACAGCAGTCATTTATGTTCAGTGGAAGAGAGATGTCTAGCTTCTTGAACTGAGCAATGAAAGTCAGGAGGCCTGGATTCACCTGGCTCTGTTACAGAGGGTGTAATGTCTATTTAAGTCAAGTGCAGAGTGGGATATTTTCACAGTGAGGTATGAGAATGTACAGTTAGTCATGCTTTTAAAACTGGGAGCATTTTCAAGGCTGTGGCAGGATTTTCAAGAGTTTGAAAATTTGGCCCCTGCTCTGGCTGTGTAATTTTGCCTATGTGCTTTGAAATTGAGTGCTTAGCCTCAGGGATTTTCAAGCATAAGCTTTCACAAAGTTATGGTACCCAGCAGTTGCTGTGCTCAAAGTATGCTAAAGTGTTTCTGCCCTTGACCCTATCTCTGTCCATTGTGGTCACACTGGGTAACTTGATGAAGCAGTATAGACATACAAAATATCAGAATACCAACATGGAATGGATGAGTATGGATAATTCATCATCCATATTATGCCTGCCCAGAATAGCTCATGGAAATATGTTGCAGAATAGGACATATGCAAGTTAAAGAAATTTCACCCCCAAATTAATACATTTAAAAATAACACTTCAGGACACATCCATGGCCAGCTGCATCGAGGATCACCAAACATCATGGTAAACCAGGGGACACAGTCACCTTCATTATAGTAAGTTCTGTGCATGGGTTAGGGGATGGGCAGGAGATAGATGTTTCTTTGTTTGATGTGAGTAGATGCTGAGAATGCTCTCTTCAAAGTCCTGCTTTCACAGGAACATTTGCTAATCCATCAGAGGGAAACTTGTTTGCTGGAAGAGGCACCTAGTCAAGGCCCCTCTTCTGCACTTGGGTGCTTGCATAAGAAGAGATTCCTGTATTGCTGGTGTTGAAACCATTAGATTCACCAACTTTTACCAGTAGCCCAAATCCCAAATACCATCCTTGCCAAGTCACACCAAGTAGCTTGATAAATATCCCCACATTCACCCTTCCTGTTTCCTAGGCAGGGCACTCGCCTGTTTTCTAATGGGAAAGAGGATGTAGTGGGGCCATAACTCTTTCTTGGATTGACCCAGGACCCAGTGCAACTGCCTGTGATTAGAGGAACACAGATGACAAACTCCCTCTTGGGTAGTCAATGAGATGAAGATTCCATCTCTCAGAATGTTATGTGGACATATGCTTCATTCTAGATATGGTGGGGAAGAACAGAAAGACTGAACCTAAAGGAATCCAGAATAATTTATTGCATTAATCTGGAAAATATATTGTATTAATCTGTTTGCTGCTGGCTGAAACATCTGCTTTTTTACTGGCTTAAGTTATATTGAAATAGGGTACTCTTATTCCAAAATAAAGGATGCCTGCACAGAGACTGGCACTGAAATAATTAAAGGTGTGAATTACATCTGATTTAGTAATTTCGGTTCCACGTAGCACATAGACAAGCCCTGAGTTCCTGTAGCACGTTCCACTGGTTTAAGCCATTTTCCTAGTAAAGAAATCCTCAGTTTTCACAATATACTATACTGTTCTGCTGGTTTAATATTCTACAGCAGTGGCCCAAAACACTATAGTAGCAGTATGGTAGGCTTTATCATTCAGGAAAATTCATATAATATATTTTAGTGTTTGGGTTAGTTAATGGACCTCTTGAAATGTCCTCCTTTCTGTTTACTATAGTAGCAGAAAGAAGTTAAGAAAATGTATTTCTTAGAGCTACTTGGGAATTTTTTTTCTTTTGGAGGGAAATTTTGATGAAAATGAAAATAAATTCAATTTTCAGAAGAATATATTGACTTTTATCAAAAAATGAAAATGGGAAAACCAAACATTTTATCCAAAACCTAACATTTTTTTAGTTGTAAAGGTTTCAGCTGTCTGACAAAAAATAATTTTTTTTGAGGAAAGTGGGTATTTTCCATGAACATTTTTGTTTTGTCAGAAAAGCAGTTTTCTGTCAAAAATGAGGATCATTTTCCAACCAGTCTTAAGTTTCTGAGGTAGAAAAACTGGAGTGTAAAGCACTATCCCATTCTGGATAGGCAACTTCCCAAGGGCTATGTGTATGTAGCTGGGCAGAGGGATTCTAGACTAGGGCAAGGTTTGTTTAAGTAAAGCTTTTGTGATGAACATTTGTCTGGAGGATTGACTAGAGGTTTGGCTTTGAGATAGGTCAGTTTATTTGCCTGCTGCTGAAAGGGTGCACTTGTTCGTGAAGTTAGAAATCAGAAGATCCCTGAAGTTCTATAACAGTCTAACTCATATGACCTAGTTTGAATAGCTGCTAGGGGGAAAGACAAGACACTGAAGAAACAACCATCAATCTATGGATGTTGCTGACGTGAAAATTTAATTCTTATGAGATGGTTAATTTCTCATTGTAGCCATTTGAGTTGGTATTACCAATGGCATTTTAACCCACCGTGACCTGTGCCAAAGGTTCAAGTTCCCTAGAGTACAGTATCAGCATTAGCTGGGTGAAAAAAAACATTAGAAATATCAGGTTTGGAGATTATAGGAGGCCACAAGGAAGAGTGACCACAAGTAAATATACGCACAAGTTATTAAATATCCTTTTATTAATAGTTTCATTAAGCAGATGAATAATGCCACAAAAACATACATACAGACAGAAACAAACCATGTAATGTCCAGCATCAATGATTTCATACAGACATGACCTGGGGAAACATTGAGATGAGAAAGATGATTGTCAGGTGCCCGTCCTGTTGAGTGGTTCTTGATGTGCTTTCCTACTCACTAAGGCTAGGCAACACCTTTTATCCTGAATTTCTTTTATACCCACTATGCTACGCATACTATGCACAAATGTCAACCCCTTTTTCCTTATTGGCACTTTTGCACGCTATGAATTTTAGGGTGCCCCATTTCTCATAGGCTATCCCCAGACCCCTTATTTGCATTGGCATCTACATCAATGAGTTACCATAACAACCTGAGTTATTACAAAATCCTCCAAAATGTTACTATCAGGCATCTTGCGGTATTAACTGGTACATTGCAGTACATTTTGCAGTCTATTGCTGTCTAGTTTCTAGAACATCAGCATTTAATACATCTTTTACAGTAATCTTACACTTTCTTGATACAGGGTCCTCTCTGTCATCTAGTCATACCAAACTATTTCAGGCCCGATGCCTTCTGTGGCCAGGCTACATATCTTGCAAACCTCAAGTTTGTAGGCCTTGTGTTATAGCCTTATCTTATTTATATACATAATACACACTTATCGGGGTACACAGTTATTAATCCTATACCCTTATAGTGTGATGCTATTTATATTTTACCACTTAAACCTACAACTCAAATCTAATCTATTACCCATACATTGATTACATAATTGCATAATTATATATAATTAGTTACGGCAGTTAGTGCTCACTTTAACTGTAACTAGTTATTTTTCATGTTTTTATACATAATGGTGCTTACTTGATGCCTGAATATACTGGCTTCAAAGACTGGAACAACTTAGCTCCTCTCTGCCTTTCCTCTTGCTCCTTACCTCTACTGCTCCCCTGAAGCCATGCAACTAGACACCCCTTTCATGTCCCGCTCCTATTCTGAACCCTGTGCCATGTTCTACATGACAGCCCCCTCCTGAATATAGTGCACCATGCCTTCACTTCTCCTCCCATGGCTCACTGGCTCATTGGCCTCCAGAATGGAGCAGTTTGGCCAGGGACATGCCAGTCACCCAGGCAAGGACAAAGAATCTACACAGACACATTTGGACATACAGTCCGTTGATATTATTCCCGGTTGCATCATTGCAGTATATGCTGATCATTCTGATGGAGCTGTAGATCCTGACAGAAGGGGACGGAAGTACTTATTAGTTCATACAGCTTTCCAGGGTCACTAACAATGCTGGGGAGAGGGCGAGGGGGTGGAGCTGTCATACTCAGGAATAGTCTCTGTGCCTGTGGGAACTTTCCTAAGGCAGCATCCATGCAAGCACCTCTTGGCTGAATCTGGTTTCAAAATCTTTGACCATTTGAGGATCCAGAAATGTGTTTGTAGTATGGATTCATCCTACTCTTACAGTGATGTAACAGTCGTATTACAAATGTGCTGGCCATTGAAAACTTGCAGCTTACTTTAGCCCCATAAAAGTACCTGTTGTGTAGGACTAATTAGGCACGTCTGGAAAAGAGAGATGTCTTTAAAATCATAAGGACATGTTATTTATACATTTCACTGGCAGTATGTCCTATCATATCTCATCACATAACCTGAAGTGATCTGTGGCAAATCAGAGACATGCATAAGTGAATTAAATACTGCTTCAGAAAGAGAAGCAAATCTTAAACAGTTGTTTTTTAAGCATGTAGTTGATATATTGATTATACCTATGTCAGTTTCACAGGTAGTAAATAACTTGTACTGCCCACAATTTTGATGGTGTATTGTGTTGTCCACTGTCTAAATTGACAGCAAGTATCTTGGAACAACCCTAATACCCCACAAACTGTTTGAAAAGGGCCCAAAATATTGTTGTGTGATCTTGGCTGAACAGTCTGTGGCATCATGTGGCATATCATATTTTCTATTTTAAATATGAATTGGTTATAGATTTTTTCAGATTATGTGCTACTATTATATTTGTAGATGAGAGCTCTTATTTTCTTCTTTTTGTTTTTGACAGCTATTAAATATTTTCTTTCTCCTGGTGTGTGCAGATTTGGTAGGGAATGTATTTCTTAATTTGTTAACAAATGGGCTAACTTTGTGATCTTTGATCAGTCCTAAAACGATAGTTGAGCATGCAGTGTATTTTACTATGACTGGGTCTTTTGTTCCACTAGAGAAAATGACTTAATTTGTAAGAGAGAATTTTCAAAACATATGTAACTTTAACTGTCTTTTTTTTTTTTTTTTTTTTTTTACTAGAACTGGGATTTCAGGGATGTGATGAATGTGAATTAAAGGCTTTTTATGCCACAAGAGTAAATGGCAAAATGACTTTTTTTTTGTTGGCCATCCCACTTGGTGCAATATCCTTTCCCCAGAAACCAAAATTTTAGTCTTTCATATAGAGATAAAAATCATCTCAATGGGCAAATACACCAATTTCGAAACAACTCGTTGGCTCAGAGATATTCTGGTTTTGCATTTTCACTGGGAATATGTATCTCTGTCCCTTGAAATCCATCTATTTATTGCAGTGACACCTACTGCTGAGAGAGCTGATCCACAACAGGATCAGTTACTGTTAAACTTGGCCAAGAAGCAGCTCATGACTCAACCAGCAGATGTTTCTGCGGCTTAGGTCAAAAGGAACTTATGGACTCCCTTGTTTTTTTGCTTTACTCCTAGAATTAAATGCCAGGGAAGTCAATACCAGGTACAGGCAGTTGACCTGACCAGTAGCTGGAGAAACTGAACTAGGGCCCTGAGGAGCTGGACAGACTAAAGCATTAGTCTGTTGAGCCAGTGTGCTGGCTACAGTCCAGTAGTTTCAGACAACTGACTATCTGATTGTATGCCTGGATTTTAATAATAATTTTGTATACTTATTTGATGATTTGTATCCAAGCTTATGCTCCTGACAGGTGCCCCTGTGAACAAAATCTCACTGGGCTATCTTGTATGAATATTTCACAATCAATCATACTTTGATCTACATTGCATGTGTGCATTTTACATTATATTTAGTTTTGCACAAAATCAAATCCTAAGCCCCCTATGAAATGGAAATAAAATGAGCAACACAGCGCTGCAGTCAGTTGTGCTTGGATTTAAATTGTTTTTAAATGTAGGTGAATTGAGTTTTGTGGTTTTAACCCTTCTCCGTTCATCCCTTAAAATCATAAGGACATGGGGCACTATCCTACTGTTCTGACCAAGCCAAAATTACATTTGCCTTTAGTAGCAGTTTGCTTATGTCAGGACTGTAGGATTGAGTCTATAATACATATATATTGAGATAATATAATCAGTTACAGTACTGTAGGTTTACAGCTCTTCTTTCAATAGCATAGTGTCTTCAGATAGTAATAGAGGATTTAAAACACCTAACTTTCTATGGTCACAAAATGTATAAAACATGATGAAGTGGGAATAATTTCTAAACTTTCCAATAACTCCTGGAGTTTTTATTTTTACTATATAATATTAAAGTTGGAGCATTACAAGCTTAATTTAAGGCTATTCTATCACTTTTTCGATAAATCAGTTGAACTGAATTATCAGATATCTGCTGCAAGAGGTTGTCCAAACTGGGGAGAATTAAAACAGTCTTTCACATTTGGAATTATATGGAAGTAAAAGTAAATGCATTTATGAAAAACAAAACAAAAAAAACCAAAACTTCCATTTCATTAAACATTCCACAAATTCAGTCCAGTTTTGCATCTTGGTGTCATTATCATGATGACTCTTGTGAAAATAAATTACTGAAAATAAATTAAAATGTGAATGCTTGCTTATAGCTAAAAACATTTTTATGCATCTTTTTCCTGAATAAACAAACAAAAACAAACAAAGCCTCCCAAAAAACAACCAACAACACGTAACAGAACAGGATTTCTGAAAAATGTTTTTGAGTTACTGAACTTTCAGCACCAATTATTTATCTTTCTTGTGTTTGGATCCTACCTTTTAAAATATACACACAATAAAATAGAATAAATTCATGAGAAAAGGAGATTTTGCTAAGTCACAAGTAAAGTAACAATAAATTAAACAACTTTCTGCATTCTTCTAATCTTTCTATTGTAATGTGAGAGTCAGATTTATAAATGCCTCTCCTCTTCTCTCAATGTCTTATAAATCACTGTAGTTTATAAACTACAATCAAGATCATTTCATAATCCTTCACTTGTCGGTTAAGGTTCAAAATGCCTCACAAGCTGGAAAGTAGCCTCTAGTATGTTAGAAACTAAATAGTCTTCCCAATTCAGAATGGGAAAAAAAAATGTAGCCTCATAGAAGTTCTTTCTGGTTTTGTTAAAGAATATAATTTTTAAGGTAACTTTTGGAAACCCCTTATTGTATCTACTCTCTAATATATGGAAATTACCCTGGAAGTGTAGGGTCATATTGTAACATCATTTTTAAAGCAGAACACCAACTGAACTCAGTGAAGAGTTTGGTTAATGAGTGCTATAAAATCTAGCCTATAGTTTTGTCATATGTTTTCTTTCGTTTTCATTATAGTATTGATTGTTTAGTATTGGAAGATTGGTATCAATCCCAATACATTTGCAGATTAGTCTCTGTTCTCAAACTTCACTGACCTAGTTGCGCAGTCACCGCATTACTAAAATGGATTTTAATAACATTTCCATAAGTAAGTACAACTGACCTATGTTGAAAATCAATGCTTTCTTTGCATTTTGCAAGAATACGCCCTTGCCCCCATATTTCTTAAATCTAATTACATTAGAAAAAAATGTATACACCCAGGGCCAGATTCTCACACCAGTGTAAATCTGGAATAACTACACTGAAGTGCATGAAGTTTTAAATGGGTATAAATAAGAGCAGAACGTGGCCTAATGTTTTTTGTATTCTATCAGATTGGATAGCAGTGTAATGATGCTTTTAAATATAAATGAACACCCTGCCACATACATTTCTGTTAAGATTTAACTATTTCCAGCTATGTCTTTTAGTATTGCCTACAAATCAGTCAAAGAAGAATAGGTCAACCACACTGCCCTACTGTTTATGTATTAATCATCTGGCAAATAAACCACTCAGTATCCTACCCACCCTCAGTAATATTTGTGATGTAATTTGTTTGGATGCCCAAATGTCACCAGCGTTGATTGTAAAAGATGAAAAAAATGTACTTGCTCAGCACACCCAGCTCTGGGCTAAAATGTAAGCATGAAATCTCTGGTTTATTTTTGTAATAATGTTTACAGCTGTTTAATGACCCTGAAAAGGTTCAGTAGTCTGGTGTTCTCTATTTCTTAACAGGAGTGTATTATGCTGATAACAACCGTAGTTAAACAGTTTCAGCTACCACAATAAGAACAATATTTAATACAAATTCAGTGTGTATTCTGTAAAGTTTCCTCAGTGATACTTGTTTACGAGTCACTTAGAATCAAAACAATCTATAGCTGACTATCTAGAATTTGTCAGTTGACCATATGTGTAAGATACACTTACAAGAATATTTCTAGTGGGAGAAATAAATTCTGAGGGCTAAATCCTAAAAATGCTTATATAGTTGGGAGAACTTTTACACACATGTAAGTGCTTACAGGATCAGGGCATGAAAGAGCATTACATTTAAACATGTGAGCTGGTAATCCATTACTTTGCTTTGTGAATCTTTTAGCTAGCATTATCTGAGATATAACAACATCCCAGCAATATTTTTAAAATGGTAATTTTCTCTAGTATGGTGAAAATGGGAATGCTGTAGTGGTTCACCATACAATAGGAATGAACTGGTGACTGAACTTGGTTCATTCTGTTTTCAAAGACTAAAGCTATATATTTTTAAAACTATTTATTATCTAGGGGATGAGGGAGAGGCTTTGATTCCAGCAGAAGAAAACCAGGCTTTTCGTGTTAAATTATTGTGTATTGTTGTGACAGGCATTTCTGGTGTCATCATTGTTTTAAATTCCAGTAATCCATTTCAAATACTTTAAATATAATCTGTGTACTCAATTGAAATGGTTAAAGTCAGAATTTTAGTTATTGATATCATGGGATAAAGTCTGGAGGGCAAAAATGTGAGCGAGATCAAAATAGCTATTAGCACCATCAAAGGCAATTGAATGGCTCATTGTACCTTTGTATGAAAGATGAGAGAGAGTATTTTGATAATGTGTGTATCCAGGGTGGGTTTCATAAACTGTGAGTACCCTCAGCATGGAAATAGGAAATTGTACAGCTCAAGTAGAAAACTCCCCTCATCTCACATTTTCATTAGCTAGATAATCAGGGCTCAATCCTGCTTTGTCATATATGGCATCTATTGCAACATATGCTGGAAAATCAGTTGTTCTCTAGCATACAACATGGTGAGAATTCAGCATCCAGGACTAGGGGACTCACTTTCATTTAATCTACCTTTATATAAAGACAGGAAGTGACATTCCTTTTAGGATGAGTGGGGCCAAGTCCTTGCAGAATTACAGTACTGGGCAATGGTCAGTTTGCCAACATGCTATATGCATTGCTAAACTGGAAGGATAGGCGAGAGCTCTGAGTATGACAAAATCATTTAGATAGAAGTAAAAAATGTTACTAAGTTTGACTTTCTTAATTTTTACTCCTGTAGTTAAGCATTCTTAGTATTAACTTATGGTTGAAATGGAAAATCTCATGCTAAAGAAGTATTGAATCTCTTTGTATAACATTTTTATGAGCAGGATGAATCCTCATCATGGTCTGAGTTTAAACCTTACTCAAATTGATGGGTGTGAATACACCCTTCAGGTAACATAATTCGAAGGATAAGATAATCACAAGCCTCCACCGAACAAAAAAGGATTATGTGAACCCATTCAGGAGTTTTGAACTGTACAGAAGAAAGGGCTTTTGGCTCAATTTTGTGTGTATGTGTGAGAACACAAAACCAGAGAATGACAGAAACAGCCTGAAGAAATCCAAGCAACACCTGCAAACACAGTGTGACCCCAGGGGAAGCTAAAGAGAGCACTTTTGGGTCTGGTACTGGCTAAAGAGGCTTGTAGCTGTGCACAAAGAAGCTATTCCATGGTTTTGGTTCTTGCTGCATTTGGAGAAGCAGGACTTTACACATTCTTTGTAAATGAACAAGGTTTCATCAAAGACAATACCAGAATTCATCATCAATCAACTGGAAAATTAGAGTCAAAGACTATTGGAATAAAAAAGGGGAAACACAATATATAAACATAAACTTTACAATAGATGAATTTTAAAATGTTTGTTATCCCATTTTCATTTTGGTTAGGTAAGAACTCAGAAATTTGGATGCTTAGCTAAACACTTTTTGGTTTGGAGAATTAGGCTGTATTACAGTATTACAGGAATTAACTTTCCTTGTCAGTCTTCCCAAATTTGTTGGTTTCAGAAAACCAAGAAAATACCAAGCTGAAACAAATTAGTGGAGAGGCTCACACATTTCTTAACAAAACTTTTTTCTTTAATTTTTAAGCTAAAGTTGAGTTTGTAAACATATATTAACTAACTTCAGAAAACATGAGACTTGATCTTGCTCCTGCTGCAGCTGATGGTAAAACTTCCTATGACTTTCATGTGAGCAAGATCAGGCCACAGGTATATTGCAATAGTGTATATTAAAAAAAACCAAAAACCAAAAAACCCCAGAAATTTGAAAGCCAGGAAACTTGAATTTCAGCAACCATCCTCAACTCTGATCCTCAGTCTCCGTTCCTTGTTTACCTAATGTATCTTATGGCAATGGCAATGTAACAAAAATGATTTTTCCATTTGAGCTGGTTGGTAAAAAATTGAAAACTGAAAAATTCCAGCCCAAAATAAAAGATAAAACGGTGTATTCAGAAATGCAGCCACAGTGCCTCATCAGAGTTGTGGTTCAGGTGCCTCATGCCTCCATTCCCCTCTATCAGTCAAGGGCCCTCGTTGGACTACATTTCCCATGGTGCTCCACAGCCTCCTCTGTTGCTGAGCCACTCCAGTGCTTCGTAACAGAGGTGGTCTGGCTGTAGAGCCCAGGCTGTAGAAGAGAATGGAGGCATGGGGCACCACAGCAACATTTCCAAACTGAAATTTTCGGAACTTTATTATATGTTTTTTTAAGGAAAAGTTGAGGTTTCTTGTTGAAAGCAGACAGTTTTCATGATACATTTCATTCAGTTGAAACCCCAGTTACCTGTGACTTGGGCTTTAGTGGCCACTTTGAATAGTCTAGGTGGGACAAAACTGCACAGGGCAGTTTCTGGAGGATTGATTCCTAGTGGTTTATGGGGACAGTGGATGAGGCAGGAAGAATGGAGTTTCTAGTTTGATAAATTTGTTTGAGTTCTCTAACGAGTGGAATGATAGATGAGGGAGGGTGTTGTTTCTCTACTGCATATAGATACAGGCTGAGTTGATGTGGACCCAGTAGCAAAATAAGGACAGACACATGCATGTAAATAAGTGGTAGGCAGCACCTTTTATTAAATTTTAATATAGGGGAGGGGCGCTAACCCACCCGCCACCTATACTCTCCTAAACCAGGCTTTTAATTAGTTACAGTGCAGGGGTTACATGACTCTTTATCATATAACCTGTAACCAGCACTACGTTTACAGGGCTCCTTATCATTTAAATGATAATGTGGGGTAGGCTGTCCTCTGCTTACCACCCCCCAGAACTTAGTTCTTTCTACCACCACAAGAGGGACAAGAGGGTGCAGCAGGGCTACAAGGTATCACCAAGGCCAAAAGATCTCACCCTATCCCAAGGCCCATCACCAAAATCCCAGGTCTTTTATCTCTGGGACCCACTCATTCTATTCTCTTAACGGCGCTGGAAACTGCCCTCAAGTTGTGATGAATAAACCACAGGTAACACCCCAGTACTTCAGTTGGGTACTAAGCGTGTTCTTGCTTATCCCACTGTGGCTTGAAGGTGAGGTGAGGAAGGCAAAAACTGTTCTGGTCTTCTGCCAATTTGCCCATGGGAGAAAAAATTCCTTCCTGATCCCCATAAACAGATGATTGGTTAGACCTGCAGCATCTGTCAGACCTGGTTCCCATTCCTAGTTTGGGGGTGGAATGGTGGAACGGAAATGAAGGAGGCTGCACATGACCCCCATGCCAGGTTAAATGGGGAATGCCAGCCAATCAGTACCCCTCCCCCCCGGCTGGCCACGCAGTACCGGAGACTCCCAGGGGGAGGAGCTACCTATTGTCACTTGGCAAGTGTCTCCCTCCCTTGCTGCTGGGACTGTCCCCCTTTCACTGCCAACCCCATCAAGTTCTCCCACCTGTTCATGCGGGCGGGTGGCATATGTTACTGTGTTTTGCTGTGAATGGTCAGATAAACAGGAAGAGGTTCTAGGTTACACAAGAAGTGTAAGAGAAGGGTTGGTGGTGACCATTGGAAACATCTCTGAGGTAGGACTGGGGGATTTCTGGTGGATAGGGAGGATGTTGACAAAGAGTCAGAGTTAAAACTGTTTGCTGAACCTTAACTACATATTTCCTTCCTGAAAGACAATTTTAAAAATACATCTCTAAGTACATAAGATTTTTGCCTGGGAATTTCCTTTTTTGTTTGATTTGTGTGTTTGTTTAGAAACTACTTTAAAATGTTGATATGCCGTGAAAGCTTGTTGTGTTTTTTAAGCTCTTTGATCCCTGTTGATGGGACCTCCTGTGCTCTTCAGACTGTGTATGAATGGCAGGTGGACGATGAATTTGGAAATGAAGGTATTATACCTGCTGGGAAGTGAATGAGGAAGTGGCACATGAGAGCGATCACTGAAAAGGTTACACCTTCAAAAGCAGGAGGAGAAGTGCAATCTGCACTGCAGTACTGAAAGAATTACACCTGCAGCAAGATGAGGTGCAGAGGCAGGGGTGAGAGTTGGGAGATGAATAGGAATTATAGAGGTGGCGACAGCATCTAGGCACAGCTGCCAAGGGGCACTGATGCACCATCAGGATCAGGTTACAGTAGCTGGATCCCTGAAGCGGGGCAAGCAACCAGTAGATAAGACAGTTAGAGAGGAGAGGATCATAGCCTTTCAGTCCAAACAAAAATGGGACTACCTTCATGCCCTTCCTTCATATTTCAGCAGGGAAAAAGCAGTATTGCCAAACCCAAAAGTTTAAAAATTGTCAGACCCAAAAAATCATGAGGATTGATCCGAGGATTGTTTCAGTGATAGATCCACTGATTGATTTATTGAAGTGATTTGGGTCCCATTGCAGGAGCTCTTGCTCCCCAAAATTCTAATTAGTTAATTCTGTGTCCCTTCCAGACCCCCATCTGCCCCTCCCCTAATCTAGCCATTAACTAAGCACCCGTAGCCCCTGTCTCAAGTCTACCCCCTAGCCCCACCTCTGTTCCTCACACACACACACTTGCCCACTTCCCAAGCATGGTGTTGCAGGGATGGAGAAGGGCTGGGGTCAGGGAGGAGCTGACCCATGTTATCACAAGAGGGGAGGGGTGAGGAGGGAGCAGGGTCACCTTGAGCAGCTGATCTCTTCCTGCTCCCGCTCCAACACCTCCTCATGAACCAAGAGCAGTTCAAGGGTAGGGGAGGAGGGAAGAATTCTGCCTGTCTCCTGCAGTAGTTCCGATTGGCTGCTGTTCCCCAGGAGGTGGGGAGGGCACCCAATTGTAACGTGTTTTCCTGTGGGCAGGGCTGAATATGGTGTGAGTGTTGGAGCATCTCCTGTCATCGACAGATTGGCCCTAAAATCGAGTTACTGGCTAGAGAGGACAGTGCAGGATATGGTCTGCCTGGCAGCTCCAGCAGGAACTTCCTCAGTACACAGGAAGCCTGCGGCACCTCCGGGGCCCTCTGCTCCAGGCTCCCCATCCCAAGTTGTCAGAAGGCTTGTGACTCAGTGGCTCTCTTCTCATTCCTCTCCAGCTGCTCTGCTACCCGTCTCCATCTCCCCAGCTGAAAATCTACTAGAAGCATCTAGGCCGCTGTGCTTTTTACTCCTCCTGCCCAAATCTTTCCAGTAAAGGGAGCAGCAGCATTTACTGCCCTCCAATTAGAGATATAATTCTACTCTTCTCCTGGGATCCTCTGTTACCTCAGGTTTTGTGGCCCGTGTAAAGTAGTCCTGCTTGCACTCCTGGCAGGGATCTTCTGGGAATTTGGATCTGTGTAAGAAACAGGGTGAGATAAAGATTTCACCTATGCCTGTAGGTATTGCCAATCCCAAAGCATTCAAAAATAATGAGTCAGGTCTCAAACAATCATGAAATTAGTTTAAAAAGTATGACATTTTAAATCAATAATAAGTTTTGTGTTCTTTGTATTAGCCGTGTCTTTTTTGACCCTTTAGATGCACTTAAATCATGTTTTCAAGCATGTCTCTGTGACCAAGAGGGATAAAAACATATTTCTCCAAAAATAAAGAACCCCTATGCTGGAAAGCTATGTTTTCATCACTTGACTTCAGGAGTTGGGGCTTTAAGAAAATTATCAAACATTGCAAGACTTGCATCATGCCCTCCCTGATGGGAAATGTGTGTATATGAACTTATTAGCAACCAGGAGCAGGCCTTGAAATAGAAGGGCTTGTTTTTTAGTAGGGAGAAAGAAAGTAAGGTGTGCTGTTGATATGGGTTGGACAGCTGGTGGGGAGAACTTCAAAAATAGCTTGAATTTTTTAGGAAAAATCACTGAGAAACTTTCAACTTTTCAACTGTAGCTGCTACAAGGTTTTTTTTTTTTTTTTAAAGTCTATCTTTGAGGAAAAATACTACAAAATAGCATAAACCTCAACAAATATAAAACAAAACCAAGTCCAACAACTGTAGGTTAGAAATGATACTTAGTGTTAACCATCAGTATTAATAAACACCACTGGGATCTGACAGAGTTTTCAAACTTTGATAAGGGATAATGCTAAAATTAGCCAGCTAGTCTCCCTGAAAAAACTTAAGGGCACCAATTCCCATTGAGGTCAACTGAATAAAGCAAACTTGGAGTGTATATATCAAGCTGTTTTTAGAAAAAATGACATTCTAAGAAGACTCTTCAAAAAAAATCTCCTGGATTTTCAAATTCTCATGTCTCCAAGGTGCCTTGTCTGATTAACCTCAAACCTGGGGGGGAGGGGGAATCACCTCCAGCTAGAAACAAACACAAGAAATTGCAAACAGAAAATAGCTTATTGGAAGGAGGTAGAAGGGAAGTAGCATCAAAATTAGATTTAACAGAAAAGCAAACAATAAAGCAAATTGCTCCCATTCACATGTATCTAATTCTGTGTACCTGCGATCTAGTGGATTGAACCCAGCAGGAGAGCCAGGAATTCCATTCATTTACTATGTAGTCTTCAGTGATACTTGAATCACTCTGTATTTGTTTCCTCACCTATGAGAGGCTTACCTATAACCAACTCAGAGGTGTTGTGAATTTATATATGTGTAAAACACTGTTGTACAGAGAGTAAGTGCTAAGTATTATGTGTATTACAGACTTCTACATCTAATCTGTGTGTTTATTTATAAATAATGCTGAATGTTAGAAATGGGTCCAAACACAATCCCTGGATCTGAACACTACTGAACTTTGGAAGAGTTCTGATCTGGATACAAACATGAACTTTGTGGTTCAGGCTCATCTTTAATATACGTCAATGTATATTTCCTCTTTTTCTTTTATAAAATCTTAATCTCAACATCAGTCATCCTGTCAAGGAAAACCAAACAGACCTCCCTATGGACACCAACCATGCTTCTCTTAGACCCCAATCTTGCAAATACTTAAGCACATGTATAAGTTTGCTTACAAGAGTTGTCCCATTGAAGTCTATGGAACTACTCCCATGAGCGCAGTTACAAACATCTTCAGTATTTGCCAGATCTGGGCCTCAGATTGTCTGGCAAGTGGCCATTGTAAAGCAATGTGAGGTTTGGTCTCCACCTGGGCCGAACATGTTGCCTTTGCAGCAATCCTGGTGAGTAAGTTTCTGTGTCCAGACATGAATAATAAGTCAAATCAATCAAATAACTATTCAGTAAGAAGTTAAGGAATTTAGTAATTTTTTGGTGGAGAAAGGGTCAGATTATATCTGTAAATAAAACAGATCTTCATTATGTTTCCATCTGACCTTATAGTTTCTTATTGTTCAAAAGTCATTAATGTAAAAGTTTTTATTTTAAATAGAATGTTATAGATACATTATTTCTGAATAGACTAGACAATGTGGCAAGAATAGAATATTATTATGGACAATTATGTGGACCAGCACTGAGCGCTTGTGTTTAACAAACGGCTTTGAGTTCTAATTTTCTGCAGTACACATACTGAAGGTATTATTTGTACTCGTTAATGTATGTTGGGAAAGTTATTTAAAATACTTACATTTGTTGATACTTCCTATAGCATACTTCCTATAGCTACTTCCTATAGGATTTTAATTGGTTTTATCTAGTTTTGTATGAGAACTCTTTAAAACAAATCAGAGTCCCTTAAATCACATATATTACCCATCAAAGGACAGAGATATTTCTTTATAAATTTAAAAGTTTTTCTAAGAACTGAAATCTGAAGGGTCTCAACAATGAATTAAAAGATTTAGCAGAAGATAATTTATGCATTTTTTTGATGGTCACAGTTTCAAAATGACAAAAAACGATGTCTTGTAACAAAAGGGTTAAATCTTAATCTCAGAGGTTTACAAAGCTGCTAGTCGCAGTCTCCTTAAAATTTAATATACCTCGTTAATGCTTACTTGCAAACACTGAAGGATTTTTATGATTATAATCATGTGTTACAGCACCTAGTACTGTTTCTAAGCAGCATACTAATCAGCTTAATGAGATATTACTGCACTTTTTGTTGACTGAAGCAAAATCCCTTTTATTGTTCTAAAGCTTGTCCTTTACTTTATTTTTTCCAAAAAACATTATCTTGTTTTATTGTATGCCAGTAAATATCATGCCTTCATTTTTTTATCAAATCCTAAAACTATCTTTCTCATTGAGGAATGTGGAATATATTGAAAATGGTTAATAGAACTGAAAGTTATATTTTGTTTTCTGTTTGTGTTTTTTTAAATGGAAATGGGAGAGATGCATAACCTTTCTTTTTCTATAGATTGTAAACAGGTGCAGTTTCACAGGAAATGGAACAGGAGACATTGAAAAGCTTATGCCGCCCCTTTAATAATTAGATATTGAAATTGGCAACATGCTATTTTGAAATACTAATTAATAATTTAAATCAGTAAACATACAGTACAATGAAGGCATTATATAATTAAGAACAAATATGATCACAACTGTATAGTATAATTAGCATTTAATATACTTTTTATTGTTTTCTACTATAATTCCTTTGCATTATTATGTGTAGGTTAAACATAAAATGAAAATATTATGTCCACAGATATAGTTGATTCACTGCTTATAACTATTTTGTAGTACAAATCTAAACTATTTCCTTATTTTCAGGGATGGAGGAAGCTAGTTTGTGCCTTGGTGTTTCTTCAGCTGTATCAGAAGCTGACACCCACCTCAACAGTACCATACTTAATGGCCAGTATTCAATGAGCCAGAAGCTGCATCAGATAACTTCACAGCTCAGTCATGCCTTTCCAGAACTCCAAAACAGGCAGAATACTGAGGAGAAGGCATCAGCACCACTAGAAGACAAAAGTCACGTGGCTATTGCAAATCAGCCAATCAGCAGTCAGATGGCACTGTTAGCAAACCAGCTCAATAGAGATGTTGACACCAGTTTGAATGGAAGAGTGGATCTGCAACAATTTTTAAATGGACAAAACCTTGGGATCATGTCTCAGATGAGTGATATCGAGGATGATGCCAGAAAGAACAGAAAGTACCCATGTCCCCTCTGTGGGAAACGCTTTCGGTTTAATAGCATCCTATCGCTCCACATGCGCACTCACACTGGAGAGAAACCATTTAAGTGTCCATACTGTGACCACAGAGCAGCTCAGAAAGGCAATCTGAAGATTCACCTACGTACTCACAAACTTGGAAACCTTGGCAAAGGCCGTGGAAGAGTCCGAGAAGAAAACAGGCTTTTACATGAGCTAGAGGAGAGGGCGATTCTGCGAGACAAGCAGATGAAAAGCAGCCTTTTGCAGCCACGACCCGATGTGAAAGCACAGCAGCATTCACAGCCAACACCTCTTGCAAACTGTAATTTGTCTGTGCCAGCTAATCACAGCACACCTGATATTTTGAACCCTGTCCCCTCTCCAAAGCCTGTCAGTGTCCAGGAAGAAGTAGTAGCTCAGACTGCTGGGTTCAGATGCACATTTTGCAAAGGAAAGTTTAAGAAGCGGGAAGAGCTGGACAGACACATAAGGATCCTGCACAAGCCTTACAAGTGTACTCTGTGTGACTTCGCTGCCTCCCAGGAGGAGGAGCTGATTAGTCACGTGGAGAAAGCTCACATCACTGCGGAGTCAGCCCAAGGCCAGGGATCCAATGGGAATGGAGAACAATCTACCAATGAGTTTCGCTGTGAGGTGTGTGGCCAAGTATTTAGCCAAGCCTGGTTCCTCAAAGGCCACATGAGAAAGCACAAAGATTCGTTTGAGCACTGCTGTCAGATTTGTGGTAGGCGCTTCAAAGAGCCTTGGTTTCTTAAAAATCACATGAAAGTCCATCTGAATAAATTATCCGTAAAGAACAAATCTCCTAATGATCCAGAAGTTCCTGTATCCATCAGCAGTATGTCACAGGAAGCTCATGCAAACTTGTATTCACGATACCTATCATGTTTGCAAAGTGGCTTTCTTCCTCCAGACAAAGCAAGTTTAAGTGAACAAAATCAGATTTATAACAAAGGAGATTTGCCCATGAAAGAGAGAGAAGTTCTGGGGAAACTCCTTTCACCCATTTCTGGCATCGGCCACAGTATTGCTGAAGGGGATAAACATTCTTTATTAGGCTGTCTCAATCTGGTGCCTCCTCTGAAATCCAGCTGTATAGAAAGGTTACAGGCTGCTGCCAAGGCTGCAGAGATGGATCCAGTAAACAGCTATCAAGCCTGGCAGCTTATGGCGAGGGGAATGGCCATGGAACATGGCTTTTTGTCTAAAGAGCAGCAGATACAGCGCAGCCATGAAGACACTTTGGCAAATGCTGGAGTTATGTTTGATAAGGAGAAGCGGGAGTATGTGTTAGTAGGAGCAGATGGCTCTAAGCAGAAAATGCCTGCTGATTTGGTTCGCAGCACTAAAATGGGCAATCAGAGAGACTTGCCAAACAAAGTAGACCCTTTAGAAGGCAGTCGAGATTTTTTGTCACATGGTATGAACCAGGGACTTGATTATAACATGCAAAGTCATGGGAATGTGAAAGAAAAGCCAACTGAGTGTCCTGACTGTGGAAGGGTTTTTAGAACATACCACCAAGTTGTTGTTCACTCCAGGGTACACAAGAGAGACAGAAAAGCAGAAGAAGAGATAATTCAAAGTAGCCTCGATGAGCGACGTGGGTCTGGAAGTGATCAAGAGTCTCAGTCTGTCAGCAGGTCGACAACACCAGGGTCCTCTAACATTACTGAAGAAAGTGGAGTAGGTGGGGGTCTCTCACAGACAGGAAGTGCACAAGAGGACAGTCCACATCCTTCCTCACCTTCCTCTTCAGGTATGCTAACTTATCCATCACCAATTTTGACTGAGAAATTAGATGCTATAGTTTAAATGACAATAATTTAGTATTTTATACAATTTACCAGTGTTATTCCTACTTACAGTTCCCAAATAGTTTGCAGGGCTGTGGTGCTGTGTGCTAGAGCATGGTATTTTGGGTTCTCTTTTTTAAAATCCCTTCACACTTTTTCAACGAATTCTCACTTCACCTGTGGATATTTTTCATGGTCAAACTTTTCCTGGCCTTTCAGCTATTTCTTCAGCTATGCCACAAGTGGCAATGTACAAGGTCTGTGCTTTCACCAATGAGGGTATCGCTTGGGGAACCCCTTTCTCTGGGGTTCTAAAGCTCTTCTGTTATATCCCTGCTTGCTCTCTCTTCCAGACCCTACTATTGCCTCCAGGTGGAAAGGTGAAGCAAGCTACTTACTTTAAGCTATAGCTCAAAGGGGTATATTGTATTGGCCACCAGCCCTCCTGAGAGAAGCAGCCTAGTCCCAATCCCCAAACAACTCAGTTATTTAGCTGAGATATGCACTGCCACCAGGTCACCGTGCTGACTAGAACAACAACAAAAATAAAATAAAATCCATTATTAGTTTTTTTACATAATTTTTATTTATATGCTTATTTTAACATGTATGCATCCTTCCATTTATTCCATGTGTATTTGAAAGTACAAGAAAAATAGAAATTGAACTGAAACATTTTAATTGCATTGTATGTCATGTTAACTTCCTGTGTATAAAATAGCAAAACAGATAATATTTCATTGAAGATGTCTATAAAATATTGAGCTTCCTGGTACAATTTTTAAAGTTACTAGCCTATGACTGCTGAAATAAAATCTCCAAGTAATAACAGGTAAGATTTCTGGCCTCATCTATATTTCCAATGCCACTTACTAATGGATAGTAAATTGAAAGTTATATCTTCAGCCCTTTATAAAGAAAGCACCTCACTAATACTGTAATCATTCTGCAAGGCTAACAACAGAGGAAATCATGCCATAACAAATACTCTGTTACTAATGGCAACATTGATTTCTGCAATCAGCCATTAAGTCTAGAAAATGAAAGACAGTTTGAGGTACCTTAAGGCATTACGTTGCCCACTGTTAAAGATCTGGTAGCAGGCTGTTGAGGGTAATTCTTTTTAGTTTTTTTCCCCCAGTTTCGATAAATATTTTAGTATTGGAGGCAATTCACTGTTACAGTTATTAAGTATATGCTAGTTTATTTTTGTTGTTCTTGTCATGCTCCAGTATACTCGACTTCTAAGGCCAAATTAATATAAAAATAAAGTGTTAGTTTGCAGGCTTATTACAAACCAGTGAAGAAATTGTTAAGACACATAAATCTGCACTCCACATTCCACAGATTCCTATAGTACTTAATGTTGTTGTTTAAATACCCATGAAACACACTGTCTACTCTTAGAGTCATAGCCTCATTTACAATTTATTACTGGTGAGACATATTAGAAAAAGCTATGTAGGAACAAGGGTAACAGGCAAGAGCTAATTTCATACTATATATAGTTGTTCGTATTGTTTTAAGAGGGTTGAAAATATGTCAGGATAAAGAAAATTATTTTTTTCAACTTGTTAAAATCCTAAACATTATAAAAAAATTATTGCTGTACTTTTAATGTATAAAGTGTCACCTTTGTTTCAGTATAAAAAGCATGACCATAAATGGGTTTGAAGTAAGTGATCCATAAATCATTTAGCTAAATTCTGTGAGAATTCTTCCTGGGCTTTTAGAAAAGTTTAGAGGATAACAAGAAGAGAGTCTCAGAACTTCTGAGTTTTCTGAATGACATTGAACTAACCATAGATTTAAATTAAAAAAAAGAAAAGAAAAGAAAAATAAAAGAAAGCGGAGGCACCTGAAAGGTAGAGTTTTTGAATTCCAAACGTTCTGGTTCATTAAATGAATTGTTTGAGAGTCAAGAGATAACATTGCAATGTTATTCTCTCTGCTGCCATTCATTTAAAATTATTATTAACTAAAACTCGACATCTCATTAAAACCATATATTTTCACTTCTGCGATGGTTATATTGATGCATTTAGAGATGGAAGCAAAATATGTGCAATAACAACTTGTGGCTTTTATACTGGAGAATATTGTTAATCATGCATGCTGGTTGATTAATTTCTGATTGTCTTCTTTAGTCTCTTACAATGAAAGCTAAAAAAAGTCTGTCAATATAATATACATTT
>NC_136391.1:21807200-21832200 GCF_965140285.1 Lepidochelys kempii
CCCTACAACAGGCCCAAGTAACGATAAGAATCTGGGGACAAAATCTGCATTTCCAACCCACCCGGTCTTGTTATCAGAGTTGGCATATCCCCTTAATGCTGAAGCTGAGAGGTAGGCTGTAGTCCCCTATCTCTAACCCTGTCCACATCTTCTCTAGCAATGGCTTTTTATCCACATTTCATTTTGTCTGTCCCATCCATTAGGCTTCCTAATAATTTCTTACCTGTACATCACATAAATCTTTGTAAGTGAAAACTGAACTATTTATGTCTTATCTAACATTGAGGTGGGGGAGAGAGTATTTATCAAAGACCAGTTGTATCATTTTCCCTTTTAATAATCTAACAAAACTACACACAGAGGGACAGAAGCAAATCTCAAAAGACTTTTTGAGACTTATGCATAGAAAATCATCAGCACTCTTAAATACTTTATTCTTTCCTCGGAGATTTTTGGAATATTGTGTATGATCTCACTGAGACCAATAGGTGATTCAAAGATATTTGTGAACTATAACAAAAGCAAACAGCCATTTTTTCATCATTTGAAGGGAAGTCAAGAAGAAAGAACAGAAGAAAAATACTTTTGATTTTGAGTGTTAACTGAAGCGTGCTGGTTACATGAGAATCATGTATATTTAAAGAGGAAAAATTACAGAAGTGAAAGTTGGCCATTACCACTCTGAGTCTGTCCAAGAGGTTCTATAAGTTTTATTTACATTTTATGGACTTAGGTAATTTAATGTTATTTGTTTGTAAGTCTTTCTAAATCAAAAACATTTCTGTTAGAAAGGTATGTTTCTGCTGTTTTCCCACAAACAAAATAAATAAAACAATGACTTTTGAAGAACTTTGCGTCAGTTCTTCTTTCAAATGATCTATTATTCTTGAATTTTATTGGCTTTCATAAAATAATTACAACACTGGTACAACAGGGAACATTAAATCAACATGGAACCACACATACCACACAATGGTATCAGAGACACCACAGTTATTTGCTATTCTATGTAGAAGAAGTATTGTGGTTGCTCAGATACCACTGTGTAGTAAGTATATATAAATGTGGATTTTCTGGTGGTGACCATTGTATTATACTATAATCAACGTTGGTTTTGTTATAAGAAAGGGAGGAGGCCATCACTGACAAGGACAAGCAATAGTGAAGTACAAATGCATTTTACTACTGTGTTTTGGGGTGGCTCTATGAAGTCTGGTCACTAAAAACATTTTATACTTTCACAAAGAACAAACTCACTTGCACTGATGTGAGAAGTACCAGGGGAAATGACTTGGACATTAATATAGCATGGTGTACATTCTGAAGTTCAGCCAAGAAAATGGACACAACTGAACTATTGCACAAAGAGCCTTGTGCTTGTGCTTATCTATTGCCAGACTATATTTACCTACTCACAGAATTCAATATATTTTGTATTCATGTTTCACACAAAGAGTTTTACATTTATGAAGAAAACTGGTCTTTGGTAAGCCTTGAACCACCTGGCTTCCTTCATATTTTGGCTCCATTTGGGAGACCATTCCAGAGGCTGCCAGGATGTGGAGAGGAAAAAAAAACCCCATAAAACTGCTGAAAGCCCAAAAACCAACGGTCCATCCTTTGTCTTCCACTGAAAGAACTGTGACAAGGCCTGGAGCTATTTTAGTGGCAGATAGAACTGAAGAACTTGCAGCTGTTGGTGCAATTGATGCTCATCAACTTGCAGCCAATCTCCTCTCAAATCCTTAGTGGTGAACAAAACTAGACATTTCAAAGGTGACTCAGAAGTGCAGTGTAGTGACCCTGGCTCAAATGCTGAGTCTGTTGTGGAGGGCGCCGTTAATATTAAAGTTGGAGCCTAGTGTGCTTATTGCATATACCTTTCATTTTCCAAGCAGGAACATTGAACAATCTCATCAACTATATGAACAAAATCAAATACTTATGTGTCAGATATACACAGCTGTATTTGTGCTGTTGCACTATCCAAAGAACATATTAATGGCTTTACTTAGCATGAGTTGCAAAAGCGATTCCTTACAAAGAACTTGTATAGCATTGCCAATGAAAAGTGTTCTTTTCTTCAGTGTTTTCTATATTCTCTCCTTCCCTTTTACAAAAGCCTGGACTAATATAACTTCAGACAATGTAGGGCCTGATTCTCCACTCCCTTTCACTTTTGTGTAGTCATTTACACCTCTGCAACGTAAGTGGAAAATGCTACCACATCAGAACAGTAGCATTTTGCATCGTGTTTGTACTCCTTCTGCAAGGTACAAATGTCTACATAAGGTGAAGGGCAATCGAGAATTGGAACCATGGTATATATTTATTATGATATTGGTAATATAGAACACCATATTTATTTTTATTTCTCCCAAAAAGTATATAAAAGGATGTCATTTGTGGTATTTCTGCCAGCTATATTAAGCCGCAAGTGGCCAATCATGCTTGTACATTCATGCTGTGCAATCAGAGGGTAGGTGAGTGGGACCTCTTCCACTGATGTTGCCTTATTGTAGTTTCTACATAATTTCTGCTCTGGACATAGTCTGTCACTTGAACCAATGATGCCTGGCTTTAGGCACCTACGGCTTCTAGTGGAGGGCTTCCAATTGATTAAGCATTTTTTTATTATTTCTTGCAACCCTAATTTTTATTTCCTGATATGACTTAAAAAGTATTGTTGACTTGAAATAAGCTTGCCGAGGCTAGAGAGCCTAGAAAGAGGGCAAGCTTTTTTTAAGTTTAAGAAAAAAGCAAAAACCAGCAACAAAACCCCAAGTTTGTTCATCAGCTGAATTCTTACTGCTCTAGTCTACATTTGAAAGGATTCTTTGACCAAAGAAAATATCAGACATTAAGTAGCACAGGGTTAACTTAAATTGTAGAGTACATTTTGGCAAGCAGACAGCAATGTTTCAAAACCTTGTGTTTTCATTGTTGCTGACTCTGTTCAAGGAAAGGTCTGTAGGAGAGAAACCAAACAGAAAATGAAGATTACCACAGTGGGAGTAAATATACAGAATGTCAATTTTTTTAAAAGTATGTCAGACTCTTACAAAAATGTGGTAATTTGCAGCCTTGGTCTTTGCTAAGCAATCTGCAAACACCTACTGTACAGTAGGTGGTATTATAGAAACCTCAAAATCTCTCTGATAAATTTACAGGAATTCCATAAGTTCTTGCAAAATGTTACATGAAGCACCTTTCAGCTGATGGTTTTGTGCAGACCTCTATACTGCTGAAAGGAAACAAATCATTAACTGCAACTAAGACCTGTATCTTATTTAAGGCAATAGGATTGAGTTATTCTCAGTTACATAGATGAAACTACACTGAAGTCCATAGAGCTGAAACCAACAGGTTGTATTAACGTAAGTGGGAGGAGAATTTGCTCCAAAGTCTTAAAGACATAGTAGCTCATATTTGCAATTACATCCAAAATACCTGTTGGACATGAGTATCTTCCTGATCTGCATAGTACCTGAAAATACTGTGGAACAGGTGGACTTTTTCTGTAAGGAATTCTTTCTCAGTCCACCCTATGAACATTTTTACCTTAGAAGGATAAGTGAACAGTTGAGTAGATAATAGAAATTATGTAGATGTTTCAATCATAGACACTGTATTTTCAGCTGTGTAGCGAACAATTACATTGTACCTATTTATTATTTTTATAAGAGTAAAGGACAAGGAAATGACCCACAGTAGTTGCACAGATAAAGCAAGGAGAAAAGAGCAATTCTCTAATCCTACTTCCTGGTCAGCATTGCCCTCTGAGGTGTGCATGGGAAGGGCAGATTTGTAATCTGGGAAGTGTTCCAGATTAGTTATTGGTGATTTCTTTGTTGTTGCTCCTCATGGCACCAATGGTTGAACTAAGTAGGCACTTTACACTGGATGACCTATGCAGGATTTCTCAGTCTGTCACAATGCCACCAGCAACACTGAAAGTCCTCTCTAAAAACCTGGGTGTTTGCTGGAAAAGATGTGCCATGCTCAAAAGACCCAGGTTATCCATACAGTCAATTGCATTCTAAAATGGAATGTGTGCACTAACATTTCAATTACCATTTTACTAAACTCATACTGTGGGATGTTCCAGGAGTATGTTCTGTTGCGTGAGATGTACTTGGCCTACACATGGGAGCTGGGAGGAAATGGAGGAAGAAGAAGATGACACTTTGTTTATAAGATCATCCGTCCACATATCTGTGCCAGCATGGGTGGAAAAAATTGTTTCAGTTCTTTCCTTGAGATATGTATCATGCCATGTTGCCAGCATATGGACGTCCCTTTCAAATATTCCTCAGATTGTGAACACTAAAGGCAGACAAGGTTTTACATCAAATTTACTGAAGATGTACCTCCATATCTTTTAAAATTTGGCTTGCATTTTACCTGAGAAGCTGCAAAATTAAACAAATACTTGCACTATCTGTATACTGCAAACTTCTGGAATGAGCATATAATATTGAGAAAAAATAGTAACTAAATAAGTGATAAAATTCTAGTAAATATAAAGGGCTCTTGGTTAAGTAGTTGCATGGCATCCTTGTGTAGCATTTTTTGCTGCATATGCTGTGCTGATGTCATTGTCTGATGTAGTAAATCTAAGACTTAGACTTGGGTCCTGATTCTCATTTACACTATGCCCCCTTTGTACTGCTTTAGCAGTGTAAACGGGCCTAAAGTGGGTGTAAATATAATATATGCATACATTGATCCTCCTTTACACTATCTGAGTGGTGTGAAGGGCCTGTGGTGTAATTGAAAATCAGGGCCTTGAAGTTAAGGCACATTCCTCCTGCATCAGGTTTACCATTTTCAGAACTTTTGGGGCTGCATGGATCATGAAGTTAGTAAGCCAAATTCAATCCTGGTAAAACCTCATTAATTTTAATGGGTTATATCAGGGATGAGTTTGGTCCAGTGATTTGGAGCTAAGAGTGGGAATATTGCTTGGCTCCTTTCCTTAACCTTCTCTTCACGAACACTTAGAGATGATCCCTTCAGCAACGTTACTGAACTCTTACTGCAGCTTTCCTTTCCTAACTCTAAATAGCCATTTGAAGCTTTCCCACCCTTCTCCTCAGGTAAATGGGGCTGGAGTTACACAGTGGTTCTGTGTATGTTCTTTACTCTGTGAACAAAAAAAAAATTCTTGAGTTGCTGTTTACCTCTAAACGATCTTTAATTATCAAGTTGTTTAGCTGAGAAGAAAGAGAGACTATCTCTTTGTGCTGCTGAATAGCATCACTCTTTTTCTCAAGGAGGCATTAGACACTGGCATAATACTGTTATTCATTAGGTGATCTCTTGCCTGGTAGTACCTCAGTGACACTGAACTTGAAAGCAACAAGAGCACAAGTGCTAGGATGCCTGGAGATTACTGACTGTCCATATCTTTTTGAAGCAGCCATCCAAGATAATTTTAAAAAGGCCTTAACAACGAGTAGCCACCCCTGTTGAGGTAATTTTCACTTCTGCAATATCTGCCAGTTTCCTGGTCCACCTTAGGCTTCTGCCATCACTGTTACAATGCGGAAAGCCAGGCCCTACCTAGCAATGATAGCCATATTCAATCATTTAAACGTTCATAAAAATAGCACTGCTGCTGGTAGAGTAGTATCCCCAACGTGTTAAATCCTTTCCAAACATAAAAGAAATCATAGTTCCTGACGTGAAAAATGTACAATAATGAATAAAATAAAATTTTAAAAAATCCCTTCTCCATTCACAGAATACGCAGTGCTGTGCAGTAATCTTCATTTTTATAGTTTGCTAATTTACTCAATACATTTTTGGGCTTTTTGTGTTATCTGTGAACAGCTCACCCTATTTTCAAACTTATTAACTGTATCTGTTTCACCCCAAAGTTTCTATGGATAATTCTTGGTCTGGTCTTAGCTGAATCACAAGCAATTTATTATGAGTTTCAAAATCTGAGCTGTTTTGATTGGACAAATTAGTCATATAGTATGTTTTTTCCCCTGATTGGGTAAGCATAACTTTTAGAATCTGTGTGAATACTTGAGATTAAAAATTCATTTTTTCCATCAATATTTGCAATATTCTCTTTACATGTGCTGTATCGGTAAATATTCCTGCTTGTCCACTCATTTTCTGGAATATTCATGATGAGCAAAAAATGGGGTGCAAAGTCAGTCAAAGCATATTCAAACAAATATTCATTCTCCACACACTTTCCAAACTCAAAATTCCATAGCTGTTTTCTCTCATATTTAGAGAGGAAAATTGAAAGGAAGTGTGTTTGCTTACGTAAATCCACAGATGGGATCATTTGTGTCTCAGTAAGAGAGAAACTAAAATGGCTGCTGTATCATAAACAATGTAAGGATAAGAATGGCTTATGAGACAAAGTGTTTCCTTTACTTAATATAAAACCAGCAATAAAAGATTTAAGAATACATTCCACTTCAAAAGCCTGATGAAGATGGTAGAGGTGAGGCTAATTCAAGAAATGTATAGATAGCTTAGAGATGAGTAGACCTTAAACATATTCATTGTGAGCTACATATTTTAATGCTTATGCTCCATCTTCCCTCTACTTCCCAGTCACACCACATAATGTTCCTATAGCAACTACAGCAATTGATTACATAGAAAAGTAATATTCAGAAAGTATTTAGTGTATATTTAGTCATTGCATTGCCCTTTTAAATAAGACAGTAGAACCATGTGATCAACCAGCTCTCCACAGACTATTGTATCAATAGACCATTCCATCAACCACCATGGACCAAAACTTAGGAACTGTTGGCCTAGAGTAAGCAAGCATGTATCAAAAGATTAGTGCCGTATTTGCAAGTCCTTACAGAGAACTTTAAAATTCATGGATAGAAATAGATTCAGCAGGGATAAAGTTGAGACGTCTGTAACGGAAATGTTTGCCTTTGTACTTATTGTTGTTGCCTTTGTACAATAATATGTTTTCCCTGAGGGTGTTTGAGAAATTCGATCACAAAATAGAAAAAGAATGTTTGTTCTCAGTAAAGTTTGGAAGAATTGTTCTGATGACACCTGTAAAACATAATTATAACTCCCATAGATGTTTTCTCTCATATTTAGAGAGGAAAATTCTTTGCCTCTAATCTCAGGTGCATACCTGTGGAAGGTTTAGATTCCTTTAACTAGTATCAAAGTAATGATAACAGTGTGCAGCTGCTAACTGTCTTTTCCTTGTTGTTACTCACCCAGCTGTTTAGAAAAGAAGAAAAATTGAGAGAATATCTCTAATCAGCCATATGGCACAAAGTTTTATTTGCCACAGTGAGTTAAAATGTACATTATTGGTCAGCGTCCTAGATGCAAATTTTGACATAGCTTTTTGGGAATACCTGTGAAAAAAGGAACAGAGAATTAGATATATTTAATTCATATTACTTTATATTAACTATATAAATACTTACTGTTATCTCAATGGTATGTCTGCCAGTGGATATTGCTGTACCCTAATTGAAGCAGAGAGATAATATACACATAGTATGCAGTCCAAGAAAGGAGTGTTTAAAGTACAGTGCCTACTACAAAACAACCATCCTACCCCTCAGCTAGTAATAAATAGGAACCAACTGTTCAGTTGAAAATGACTTATGTGTGATAGGAAGGTCTGAAATACACTTTACAGTATTCTTGGTATAGTTATAAAGTGATGAATATATTAAGGAACCACATGGACAGCACCTGTCCTTCAGTACGAAGGATTGAAAGTCAGTCAAGTTTAACATTACTTTGTTTTTAACAGGTAGGACAGGTACTATATGGCTAACAATTTAGACCCAGGAGATGACATTTCAGTTTGGTGTGGTTTCTTCACAAACCATGACTTAATTTGCATACTGTATAATTTGCCATACTGGATAAGCCCATTGGTCCCTCAGGTGTGGTGCTTATAGTAGTAGCCAATACCATCACTCTACATCCAGAATGTACCCAATCAGTGCAGTCCTTGGTTAAAAAAAGGGCTTTCATTTTGCCCTTATTTTAAGTTACACAAGAAGGCCTGGGGTTGAAGAAGGTCTGTATGGAAGACCAGACTGTTTCTGAAACCTTTTGCATGAGAACTGAGGAAAGAATGCATGTGTGGTGTGGGTGGGTCTGCTTTCTACAAATTGCAATATGACATGAGTCATTGAGGGCCTGAGTTTGAAAAGGTGGGCCTAATTTCTGTGGACACTTGACTATATTTACATGTGCATCTGGCCAGTTGGATACTCACTTGGTTATTATTGGTTATACTCACAAGGACTCCTCGTTGTTTTTGCTGATACATACTAACACGGCTACCACTCTGAAACCTGTCACTTGGTTCTTGTGACTTCAGACACCCCGTTTGGGGTAATTACGAAGAAAACTGCTTGTGGAAATTAGGCACATACATTAGCACATCTAACTTTTTCAAAATCATGTCTCAAATCCTAATCTGCAGGTATTTTAGGTGGATGGGTATTCTAGTGATGCTGCTCATCCCAATACTAAGAGAAAGTTTTTTCTCCATAAGCCATTCACAGTGATGCTGTCAGAGCATTATTTAAAGTCACATTCTAATTCACTGGTTGAGGTTTCTTGATGATTTCACATCTGGGTGCCAAATCCTAGAGGTGTTGAGTTAGGAAATTATTATTTTGGATAAGAAAAGACAGTTTCTCAGTTTTACTGCTAACAACAATCCACTATATTCTATTTTTATTGTTAAAACATAAACACATTTAACTTTCTATTAACAGCTCCGAATAGTGTAGTCCAGGTAGGGAAATTAACTCTCCTGTATTTTAAGCAATATCCTTTTTGTGGTGCCTATTGTCTATGACTTGTATCCAATACCGTACTAATAAATGTTTCATAAGATAAAAACTATGTTTTCCTGGAATAGCCACTCAAGGGATCCTGCACTATGCTACTAATATATAATTTGATACCATGGAGTGTTTGTGATCTCTGAAAAAATAAGTGTTGTCTCATATTATCCATATGGTTGTTATTTATTTCCTTGAAGTACAGGTGATCACCCTCCAGCAGGCATTTGTTGTACTAAGAAGCACTATAATTCAAAATACCACTAGGATATTCAAACTAGTATGTGCAAATATTCTGAAACAAAATGTGCTTCTGATGCCCATACTTCCATCCTTCCCATTGCTTCCTGCTCTAGATACTTAACAGGCTTTGACCATATATTAGACTTTGTCGGATGACTCCATTTTTAGTTGCTTGTGGCATATTATCTAGTGATATTCACAGTGCAGTTAAGATGATTCCTGCAATTTCCACTGTCAGGCGCTTATATTCTTATCCTCTGGAATTAAGAACTGCTGTTTTCATTGCACTATTGCACTACTCAACCATATGTTTTAAAAATACAAAATTAGAAGAGATTTACTTCATCCAATTAAAGTTCAATCCTTCATAATTTTTTCTGCTTAGTTCCATATTCCATTCATTGTGAATTATTTTACTATAGAAATGGATGTCAAAATTTTAAATGTATACTCATCTGAGAAAAACAGTTGTAAAATTGGAGAAATTTCTTAGACATATTTTGGCAGAAAATACCATTACAATTGTCGGTTCACATTGCCTGCCTTGTATTCTATAATAGCTAGATTTGGGATGGAAAATGGTCTATGGCATTTTAACATCTATTTTTACTTCCCGTTTCCATCAAAAATGCACTGTTTTATATCAGGATCTTTCTAAGCCCTCCTTCACACATATTAAGAGATTTTGCATGCCCGCATGGCAGAAAATGACTTTCTACTCTTCTTCTCTGAATAGGGGAATAAAACAACAGAAAACATATACAAAATGTTTCCTCCCATTCTTTACCTTTTCAGGTATGGCAGCCCTAGGGCCCAAAATGTTCCACTCAAATGACTGCCATGCATATTATGAGAGCACCTGAAATAAAATGAAATTATTACAGGATCTAATAATGCAATGGTTGGAATGGTCAAAATGCAGAGAAGTGAATGAATGAAGTTGAAATTCAGCTATGTAACTTATCCAAAGCACAGGGATGAAATGTACCTCATATCAAGTAATATTGGTAAAAAAAAATTTAAAATCTGACCCTTTTTTCTTTATGAAAAATATTTGACTTCCATAAGAAACTGATGTCATCACAAAAAAACAAACAAACAAACAAAAAACACTACTTCCTAACTGTTACAATCCTGCCCAATGTCTTTGCTTTATTGAAGGGTGCCAAAAGATGCTGCTGTCAAAGGACTCTGGCACCTTTGAGTTTGATATGCTACCTGGAGTGTAGAGAGAAATTGTCTCCTTGCTGGGCCACTCCACTTCTAGTTGGATTGAGATTGCTGACGGACTCTCCTTGGAGAGTTTATTTGTGGTCTGGAACACAGTATCTCAGAACTCTTACTCCACTATACAAGAAGAAAATGGAAGGTGAAAATTATCATCTAATATAGTCCTTATTAATTACATTGACCACAGGATAATATACTTCAACAAAAGGCAAGAGACATTTGCCTTACTTCTGGTGATGCTCAGTTGAATGCTAATGCACGACTGTAGGTGCAGAGGTGCAGAATTTTGGGGGGCTTGACTCTGCTCTCAAGCACACTAGCCTAAATGAGAAACTTCAGAAAGTCAATTGAATTACGCCAGTGTAAAACTAGTTTGTCAGAAAAGAATCAAGCCCCAAATCTTCTTTCTTCAGGATAGCCTAGCATAGTGTCACTTGTAGTAATAATCCTCAATAATCCTGGTACTATATCTGTTCTATACAACCTCCTTGTAGGTGTATTTGGATTATAAATCCCAAACCACCATCCTTCTAGATGTCAAATTATATGATAGATCTGGATTGATGGCACCTTTTGTTCAATCGCCCACGCAGCATGCACATTTTCCTTTCTGGGTATAGAGCAGGGGTGGGCAAACTTTTTGGCCTGAGGGCCACATCTGGGTATGGAAATTGTATGGTGGGCCATGAATGCTCACAAAATTGGGGGTTGGAGTGCGGGAAGGGGTGAGGGCTCCGGCTGGAGTACGGGAAGGGGTGTGGGCTCTGGGGTGGGGCCAGAAATGAGGAGTTCAGGGTATGGGAGGAGCTCCGGGCTGGGGCAGGGGGTGTGGGCTCTGCAGTGGGGGTGGGATGAAGGGTTTGGGGTGAAAGAGGGTGCTCCGGGCTGGGACCAAGGGGTTGGGGCACGGGAGACACTATGGGGTACAGGCTCCAGTTGGCTCTTACTTCAAACAGCTCCCAGAAGCAGCGACATGTCCCCCCCCCCGGCACCTGTGCGGAGGCACAGCCAGATGGCTCTGCGCACTGCCCCATCTGTGGGCACAACCCCTGCAGCTCCCATTGGCCATGGTTCCCAGCCAATGGGAGCTGCGGGGGCCGTGCTTGGGGCCGGGGCAGAGTGCGGAGCTCCCTCGTTGCCCCTACATATAGAAGCCAAAGGGGGGACACACTGCTGCTTCCAGGAGCCATGCAGAGCCATGGCACGCATGGAGTGAGGCAAACCCCTGACCCCGCTCCCTAGCTGGTGCACGAGAGCGGGGCAAGCTCCTGACCCCACTCCCCGGTGAGAACTCAAGGGCTGGATTAAAATGTCTGATGGGCTGAATGTGGCCCCCGGGCTGTAGTTTGTCCACCCCTGGTATAGAGGCCCTTTTTTGAGATGTTAATATTCAGCTCTCTGGGATTTTTAAAATCATATTTACAGACTCTCAGACTGGCTGCTATGTCATTGGCAAAGTTCAAAGTTAAGATGAGAATAAGAAAGTTACTTTGGTTAGTCTATGTGCATAAAAGTATCAGCTCAAGGTCTCTTTGCCAGCCAGTGCTCTGTTTATTGTTTGGTGGTTGAGGTCATTCAGTACCTAAACATGTCCTTTAAGAATCTCTTGATGACGGAAGTCATGCTCATACTGTACTGTGTGTCTGAAGTCAAAAAGCAGAGCCGTGCAAACTGGGTGACTTAGAGTATAAAAGTCCTTGAAATTAGCCTTGGTTTGGGCATGAACTTCTGCAAAGAAGTAGTGATTTGCTAAAATGTGTTCGTTTTCATGAGTTGCCCATAAAAGCTAATTACAAACATTTTTGTTGTACAAGTCAACTTAATATTTATCCTTTGTCCCTGACTGGGTCGGCTGATCTCATGTGATCAGAAAGGTTAGCCTGGTTCAGCAGAATCCACTTTTATTTGTTTTTTTAAAGGAAGAGAGTTTGTGTGTTAGTTGAGCTCCATAACTCATCTAGAAAAGTCAGAAACAAACTGTGTGTGTCTGACTATGGTGGACAGTGATATTCAGTATATCATTAACCTCTTCGATACCTCCTGTTACTGAGAATTGCATTATTTATTTATTTTATTTTATTTTACTTTTTGGCTCACATAGTGATTATATCCCATGGTTAAAAGTGGAAATTTGCTTCCTTGAGATCAGATTTCTGAGGTTGCAATCAGAGCCAAATCATAGTCTCTTTTTCCAGTATTGGCAAATCAATATAAGTAGGTGCTAATCCATTAAAACCAGATCTTTCATATGGGTTCCCATGGGAAGAATGGGTTTGTTCACGTTGTTGAACTCTGACTCCTGTAAACTAGTTTTCATACACAAACTTGTGAATTTAGGTAAAGCTGAACTTGAACCTGAACTATAGCTCTAATGAAATGCCTTGACAGGTCCCATAAACATAGCCACAAATGTGTTGGTATTGTGTTGGGTAATTTTTTTGGCTCTAGTTACAGATGCTGGTTAAGATGCCTTGTTGAAGTTTCAAAGTAAGTCACGACACTCTCATCTTAGTAGCCTCAGTTTTACCAAGGAAAGGTACCACTATCACCTCTTTCTGCTGGGGAAGACTATTCAGCTGTGCTTGCTCGAATTCACTCCTAGACATAAGACTGCATCCAGCCTCCTAGGATCAATCTCCCCATCACTTCTGATCTTAAATGAACTGACTTTGATTCTGCTCATACACAAATTTCTCAAACCATGGAACAGCTTAACATGCACATTTTGTGTTTACACTTCTTATCTCTTACCAGGATCCATTGTGGCCGTTGCGACCAAAGGAATGTCCCATGGAGATATTCTAGTCGAGGCTTGCACCAGAGCTTCACCGACTGTTTCCAAAAGACCCTGTTCAAACAGAGCCATGTATTGTTGCTCTAGCACTCTATCAGTTCTTGAATCCATTTCCAAGTTATTTCTGGGAGTTTTCACTGAAGCTATGTCAAAGGAATCATTCTGCAGGTGACAGTCTTAAAAACTTCCCAACTGGGAGAAGATGAGGAGAAACTAAAGACCAGATCATTGTCCTGATTAAGTCCCCTTTGCATCTCTCCATGAGGAAAAAGGAACTTAAAATGTCCTTAATCAGGCAATTGTAATGGCCCCAATGCAGGGAAATCCACAGTTGAGGTAAAGCTGGCATAGCCTACTTTACATCATGTGATGCCTCATCCCATTCTACTGTCGGGGGTGTAAGACAGGCCAGAAAACAAAGATTGGGATAAAACTGACACCTTTCCAAATTTTCTGTGGGGAAAAAATGAGAAAAAGAGAATTGGGCATAGTTCAACCTGGTTTTCCCACATCCTAGGTGGCTTGTGTAGAATGTACTTTGTGAATCATGATGATACATTTAGCTAATTTTCCAAATCCGTACAGAATCCCTGCAAAGTGGCTATTGGAAATCGATGCAAGTTTATTCCAGATAACAGACAGTGTCAGTTGCTTTGCTGCCACTACCTTTAGAATGCAGTGGCTGGTCATACCTTGTCTGGTTCCCCTGGGTAGCATGAATTCATAAGCTTTTACGGTTTCCATGCATGCAAGTTTTTTAGCTAGATCACCTCTATTTCTCATTGGAGAAGATGAGGTACTGTACATGCCAGTGTTTACTAGATCCTGTCTTTTGTGTCATCTATGAGTAGTTCATATACAGCAGGACATTTCACCATGGTCAGTATCACAAGATCTACTTATATGGATCGATACGATCTACTTATCCCCTATATTGTTCAAATTATTCTCTTAAACAGAAGTCAGAGATCATTTCAGCAGGCTCTTTTCAGTTTAATATCAAATACCTAGCTCTTATATAGTAGAGCTCATCAGTAGAGCGCAAAGCACCTTACGAAGGTGGTGAGAATCATTATCACCATTTTACAGGTGGGGAAGCTTAGGCACAGAGAGGTGACGTGACTTGCCCAAGATCACCTAGCAGGCCAGTGGGTGAGCCAGGAGTAGAATTCAGATCTCCTGAGTCCCAGGCCAATGCTGTGTCTGGTAGGCTATGCTGAGTCACTGATCCTGAGCTCTGTATTTTTTTTTTTTTGTAGATGGATTGTAAATCTTTCTATTTTTAGGTTAACATGAAAACTATTATATTAACTATTTAATCGGTTGAAAACTCTCTACTTCTATAATCTAAGTGCTTTGGGAGAGAAACCATCTAGGAGTTACTACAATACAAATAATAAAACACAACTTGCCTAAGTTTAAATAGGTTCCTTTGAGCAATTTACTACTACTAAGCTACTCAAGTGGCACTATAGGCTCAACTTGGAGCACACATGTTCCTCATGGAGTACCCCAGAGCTATTAAGCTTGACACAACTGACTTTGATTCACAGCTGCAAGCACTGCTCACCAAATAGCTAGAATGCCTGCTTCAATTTCCATTAGATGAGGGTGTAAGTCTCACCCACAGATGGAGTTTATATCAATTTAGAGGCATTCAGCTTATTGGAGAGGCCTTTAACAATCATGGTGGCCTAATAGGCAGTTGGGGAACTTTTCTAATACTATTTTCATATCATCTGCTCTTCTCATAGTCAAGGGGAATCATTAAATACTCCTCCACCTTGTATAGTGTTAGCCCTGCCAGCTCACTAATCAGTTTATAGATGAATATATCCCAATCATACAAACTCATACTTAAGATCCAGAGAAAATCATGTTGTATGAACAGAGATAAAAATCAATTTTAAGTTAACAAAGTACATCACCTTTTATGTAAATATTTTATTTGTTTTCCCTATGGGCCTGAACCTCCCAGTTCCAATCTGGATTTGCACTTTCCCAGAGGTCAAAGGTATTTAGAACTTGGATTTTGTAGTGAAGTAATTTCTCTCCATTAGGATGACTTCAGGCAAAGACCTTCTTACTTTTGATGTTGAGGATATGTAGCTAACTTTACAGTCTTAATGTGACTTTTTTAGTGATTAGTCCTAAGACTTAAATGGCAATTTACCTTTTCTTTTAGATAATTGTTTTACAAGGTGAAATTTTTTATTAGATTTCCATTATAGGAAACCCAGGACATTTGCTTCCCTCTATGCCTTGCTTTTTCCCATAAACTGAAAGAAACCACAATTATAATCAAACTGTAGTTTCCTATTAAAAAACATCTGAATCTCCCCAAAGGTATGGAATATTTTGTCAAAGCAAAACAATGGGTAAAGTCAAGAATTTGGTCTTAGCCTACAGCAGTATTTTAATCAAGGTCTAAAAAGGCCAAGAAATTATTTTATTTTAGAATTTTGATTTGGAAAATGAAACCTAATACAGAGTAACAATGAAGGCCCAACCCAATCAACCTCAATGAAGTCATCAACCCAATGACTAATGACGCTTATGAATTCTCAGAGTCTGCTTAAAGTTACAAAGAGTTATTTTAATGACCTTATAGAACCTATTGACAATTCAACATTCTTCTTGAAGTGAGCATTGCATGCATATTTCAGAAAGAACTTTAGTGGGTACATGTTGGCATTTGAATGGAGCTTAGTCAGATGTGTTTTACAGTAACAAATATAAGCCAGAAGAAAAGGAGTACTTGTGGCACCTTAGAGACAAACAAATTTATTTGAGCACAAGCTTTCGTGAGCTACAGCTCACTTCATCGGATGCATTCAGTGGAAATGCATCCGATGAAGTGAGCTGTAGCTTACGAAAGCTTATGCTCAAATAAATTTGTTTGTCTCTAAGGTGCCACAAGTACTCCTTTTCTTTTTGTGAATACAGACTAACATGGCTGCTACTCTGAAACCTGTCAAATATAAGCCAGAAATTCAACATGGGCAAATATATAGATTTAGTCTTAAATATGATTAGTCTCAAGATCCCAAATGTAGTTTCTAAGGTTGTTTGATAAAATAATATGAGAATTTGCTTTGAAGATTAAGATACTTCCATAATGCAGAAACACTTATTGACATTATAAGTATTTATTTATTTGGCTAGCTGTAGCTGAAACTGGTTTGGGATTTTTGAAATGGTCCTGCTGTTAACAACTTTTTAGTACCAGGGACACAAGTTGGTGTGGGTTTATATGCTTGAGGTACTGCTTTCTGGAGTCTTTACAGTTCTCAGAGAATGCTGTTGAACTATAACACTCAGTTTGGTGCTGTGAAATTACTGCGGCTTTATCAAGTTGATACATGGAATCTAGTAATATGGTGACAATTCATGTCTAAAAATAGGCACATTTTCCCCCATGAAATACCACAGAAATGTACAATCAGAGCCACTTTGTCTTTTTCTTGAACCTTCCACCACAGTGAGCCATACACCTCTTTAGGTGCCAAATTCTCACACTGGTTTAATTGGCATGGCTCCATTGAAGTCAACAGAGCTATACCAATTTATACCAGCTGAGGATCTGACTCTTCAACTTTAATTAATATTTTAGAATAAAGAAAGAAGGAAAGGGAAATAGAATAATATATAACACGTTTGTTAGGTACTAAACCCTGAAGACAGGATAACTTTTTAATTGAAAGCAGTGAAACTATGTTCAAGTCAAAGTAAGAATGATGGGTACTGAAGTGTGTTTGCCAATGACAAGATTTGTTGGACCAGATCCTTACCTGGTATAAATCAGCATAGCACCATTGAAGTTAATGGAGCTATCCTGATTACATCAGCTCTAGATTTGGCACATTGTGTCCAAATTGTTTAAGTGGGATCCCTTGTAAAAAGCAATCAATTTTTTAATTAAAATACCATATGTGTTTTTATAAAAACGTACTAGCCACAAATCAAGTTTATGATTGACTCTGGGCATCCTCGGCTCATAGAATCATAGAAATGTAGGACTGGACAGGGCCTCAATAGGTCATCTAGTCAGGTTCAATGCCATGAGGCATGACTAAGTATTACCTAGACCCCCTGACAGGTGTTTGTGTAACATATTCTTGAAAACCTTCAATGACAGATATGCCACAATCTCCCTTGGTAACTTATTCCAGTGCTGAACTACTCCTACAGTTAGGAAGTTTCTTAAACACTCCTACAATTAGTAAATCTCTCTTGCTGCAATTTAAGCCCATTGCTACCTGCCGTGTCCTCACTGGATAAGGAGAACAATTTGTCACCCTTCTCTTTATAACAACCTTTTATATGCTTGAAGACTGTTATCATATTCCCCCTCTTGTCTTCTCCAGACTAAACAAACCCATTTATTTCAGTCTTTCCTTGCAGATCATGCTTTCTAGACCTTTAAAGTTTTTGTTGCTTTCTTCTGGATTTTCTCCAATTTGTCCACATCTTTCCTGAATGTGGTGCCCAGAGCTGGACACAATACTCCATTTGAGGCCTTCTTGGTGCTGAGTAGAGTGGAAGAATTATGTCTCATGTCTTACTTACAACACTTCCGCTAATACATCTCAGAAAGAGGTTCACTTTTTTGCAATAGTATTACACTGTTGACTCTCATTTAGTTTGTGATCCACTATAACCCCCAGATACTTTTCTACATTACTCCTTTCTAGGCAGTCATTTTCCATTTTGTATTTGTGGAATTGGTTATTCTTTCCTAAGTCCATTTGTCCTTACTGAATTTCATCCTATTTATTTCTCCTGTTTGTCAAGATCATTTTGACTTCTAATCTTGTCCTCCAAAGTCCTCCAAGTTTGGTATTGTCCACAAACTTTCTAAGTGAACTCTTTTCATGTTATCCAAATAATTTATGAAGATATTGAATAGAATTGGACCCAAGACAGATTCCTGGAGGACCCCACTCGATATGTCCTTCCAATTTGACCCTGCTAGCATGGAACCTCTTTCCCACTACATTTTTAAAAGAATTTTGCAAGCAATCTTTTAATTTCGAACCATAAAATTTCTCTTTTGGTTTTGGTTTTATTCTCTCTCTTGTGTTGTTCACCACTTGGGTGTTTGTGAAAGGATCAATATATACACTGACCAGGATTTGACAGGGGGTGGATTTGAATCACAAAAGTGAATACATTATTTGACTTAAGTAAAAGTGTTTTCTGTGGGTTTTTTCCCCGTATAAAGAAAGATAAAATCCTATGTAAATAGCAAGTGTTTTTTCTGTAATGAATGTTCCTCTCATTCTGCATTTCTGTATAATATTGGAAATTATGTTTTTATTAGAGGAGACCCTGGAAGGGAGCCAACAAGTTTTTCTTTTAACCTGATATTTTGGGCTCTGATCTTTGTTAAAACTACAATGGCATGTATCTAGTACAGTCAGAGGTCATTTCTATAGCGACTTCCATTTCCTATCATTTCTGGGGAATGTTTGTTTTCAAAACAAAGAATTGGGTTAAAGCTTAAGTATCATATTTCAGAACATATTTCAATCTGAAATTAAGAATGCTAAAACCTTTCCTTTAAAGGTCAGATGTTATTTATTATTATTATAAAATGATCTGTGATTTATGAATTTAACTTCTCGTAAACCTTCTTTGTAACAGAATATGCAGTCAGAAGCTTAACATTACATTGTTTTCCTTTGACAACGTATCCACGAGACCACTGCAGCTGTTCCTTTACTCACAATAGCAGATTAATTAACACAATCATATGCTGTTGGCTCCTACTCAATGAGTAGGTCTGCAGTGGGATAGATAGGTAAATCCTTTAAATGTGTATGAGATAAAGGATATACTATAGTAGTTTCGTAACTAGCCAGTTTTGCTTCTGACTAGTCAGCCCTATCAGCAATGGTTCACTGAGTGCAGAAGCTGTGAGCTTACATTTCAAAGGCAGCCACACCTATTACTGAGCAATAATGCCTGCATCTTTGCAAGACTCAAATATGTAAAAGCACAGGACCTCTCAGAGATCAGTATAGTCAGCTCTGCCTTGAGCGTTTTGAGTCTTCGGGGTTGTTGGTTGGCTTTTTTTTTTTTTTAAATATTCAGTCATCACTTTCCCTAAATATCTTCCTCTGGCCATTATGCACTATTTTATCCATTTGTGTATCACAAATATTTTAAAACAGTGATCACGGAATCAGTTTTTAAGAACTAAAATAATTTTTCAGGCATTTCTGTGTGTGTTAATAAACATGTGAGCAGCTAAATCTCCTTTTTGTAAACAAAAAGAAGCAGCATGTAAGTATTTATTTGGAAATTTTAGCTGATGTTTTAGTGGATTTTAAAAATCTTTGTTACAGTTTTTTTTTTTTTAACTTTGAAGACAAAGGTCCATTTGGGGAACTGGGGAACCAGGGAGCCAATTTAACTGAATTTCTGAATGAGATGTTCTAACATCCATAAGCCATAATTTACTTTTTGTTGTTGTACTTAGTACAAAAACTGAAAATGTTAAAAGTTTTAGTAGATTAAAACTGGGTCATTTTATAGACAGAGAGATCTTGTAGATCTTGGAGTGATTTTGTAGTCAAAACTCCCATAGGTCCATTTCACTAAAGTCTTGTCTTCTCCATATTTTATTGCAATTGAAGTAATGTGCTTTTATATCTTCTGTGCATTCTATGTAATGCTAGCAATACACAATAAAACATATAAAAGTATAAGATGTGATTGACTTTTATGGGAGTTTTGCTTGCATCCAAACTGCAGGATCAGACCCAGAGTCTCAGAGATGGGAGAAAACCAGACTTGTAATTGAGGATCTTTTAGAGCATCATAGATGCTGAAAATTAAATTGTGCACAGATGACACCCAGTTTTACATCTTTCTCAGTTGTGATCAGCCCTGCACCCAAATATCTGCATGAGACAAAATGGCACATGGAGGCTAGTCAGTTCAATCTCCTGATCATGATAGCAAAGAGAGAATATTCTGAAGATTTGCTGGTTGGAGTATTGGCCTTACCTTCTGGAATGTGTACCTGCCCTACAACACTCAGTTACCAAGGCATAAGTAGTCTCAGAGTGTTTTGCGACTAGATGCACAGTTAACAACAGTTGCAATGAATCCTTTCTTCCACTTCAGACATGGAGGATGTTGTCCTTTCTTTTCCACTAAGGATACAGCCATAGCAATGCCTGTATTTACCACAGCCAGATTAAACTGTTGCAGCGCACTGTCCCTGGAGCTGATTGTGAAGCCACATGGAAACCTGAACTTGGGAAACACATGTCATCCACTGGTGCTTTGTGTGCTCTGCCATTTCCTTACTTGGCTGAAGGTTTTCTTTGAGATATAGATCTTCTTATTTAAACCCTATACCGGCTAGTGCCCAGTGCTAAACCCAAAAGCTTTCCATATTCTCCTTCCCCACAAATTTAGTAAAGCACAAAATCTCTCATACAGTAGTTAGGAGATTGAAAACCTTTCTTGATTTGATCAGTTGTAGCTGTTCTTCCTAATGCTACAGTTCTCTTGGAATTTCTGTTCTGTATCCCTAACTTGAAGGTCTTGCAACTTAATAGCTTTAGATGCATTTTCCCATTCCTGTAATTCAAAACAAGCACCTTCTGGGTCCTTATTCAGTAAGACAGAGGAGATCTAGAAGCTCTATCTTTTTTTCTGGAAAACAAAGAGTTGTTAAAAATTAGGATCACACAGATGCTGTCGGGCCAGAAAAGCATTTGCTCCGGTAGTGAGAAGGAAGTGGACTTCCTGGAAAATAGGTGTACTGTATTCTGAAATAGGGCTGTGAGCCTGGATAAGAAACCATAAGTTGAGGAATAGTTGGGTGTTACATGTTGGTTTGTTTACAAGGCCATGTTGGAATTAAAAATGGCCTTGGTTACATCTTTATTGCATTCACAGTTCCTCTTAAGAGTTTGTTTCCTAACAAGGATTTCTTTGCAACTGTCCATAATATGGAGTGACACAATAGTACAGATTTGTTTGATAGCCTGTAGTTACTCTAATGACTATCTCTTTTGGTCTGTCAGGTCAGTCATACTTTAACAATCTAGTAAAAGACACATGGATTCTCAAATAAGTCAGTTCACTGTAGAGCAAAGTGAAGCATTAATTTCAGGATGCTTTATAGCCTTCTGGGAAGAAGTGTGGCCCAGTACAAAGGACACTGGACTGGGAGTTGCGAGATCTGAGCTTTATTCCCTACTGTGATGTCTCGAGCCAATAAATTTGTGTCTCTGTGCCTCAGTTTCTTAATTTTTATAATGGGGATGATATTAATTACTTTTCTTTGTAAAGTGTTTTGAGACCTATGGATGGAAAATTCTACACAAAAGCTAATTCACATTGTAAAGGACATATTTATTATGCACAGTGTTATACTTCCAAAAAGTTATGCTCCATAGGTGAAGTACATATACAGTGTATCATCAGTTAGCCAAACTTCAATTAGCTGAAAGTCCGTGCTATTCAAAACAAGGTCATGTCCTCTGATATCTTTTCATTACATTGAAAATACCTTCAGTTATCTGAAATCTTGATTATCCAAACCTTTTCAATGTCCTTTATGACATTTGGGTAATGAAGAATGTTCTGTATTTACTCTTGATACTGGTATCCTAAAACACATTCACACACACTCTTCCATTAAAGTAACTGGGATTTTTGTCCATGTAAGAATTGGAGGATTAGACCTAGAGTACTGATATCAGATTGTGCCCTTGTTTTCCACACAGAAATCCCCATTAATTTCAGTGGGGAATTTTGCTTAAAAATGATAGCTTGATGTGGTCCAAAGTCAGACAACCTCTTCAGTTTACTCCCAATGCCAGATAAAACTGCTAGAGATACAGGGCATGACACAACGTAAGACCAGATTTCTGTGGAAATGTAGGATAAGGGTGCTTTTTTTCTTGTGTTTTTTAAGATGACTGTGAATAGTTGAGTCATCAGTGGTGCCCTGAAATGGCAAATAGTTAGATTCCCACAATGATGATGATTAGTTTCTGTCAGTGACCTTTAAAATACATTGACATTTTATCACAAACAGCATAAGTTACAGAATAAGCTTCTATTAGTTTAAGGGTCTTTCCATCACCACAGTAAACCAGCCTTCTATAGAGCACTTATTAAATTGCTTTTAAAGATGCATTGAGTTTAGCAATACTACGTTTATCATGACTTCTATCTTGAAGAGAAAAAAGTATTTAAATCCATTTAATTTATTATTAATATTTTGTACTAATAAAGCTTGCAAAGCTGGTCCTCAAAACAAAATAACTATAAAATACAGGATGGGACTGCTGTATTGTTGGGGGCTTAATCTCCCCATGTTCAGTGCAGGGGTCTCTTGTTGACAAAAAATCTTATACAAAGATCAAATGTACAAGGGAACAGTGACTGATCATAAGCAAGGCATTCCTTGGATTGTTTGTATGATACATTATTATCTGAAAGTTATGTAGCTGTTTCTCAGAAACCTGAGGAGTCTCTGGCACACCCATGTTGCCATCACTCCTTCAAAGTTCTGCATTTAAACATTCCACTGTTTTTAACCAAGGTGGGTTCCATGGGGATCCCTTCAAAGCTTATCAAGCATCTAAGCTGTCCAAAGCCAGCTGTTGGATTCTCAGAGCTCAAGCAAGAATGGGGCAGAAAGCTTTTGGGGGAAGGAAGTTGAGTAATGAATTGTCCATGAAAAGCACTATCTGTTCCCCACTATTGGATGTAAAGAAAGGATGGAATGTTTGCTCCCTGCCTGTTCTGATGCTAAGCAGGGAGATGGGATAGCCCTTGAGTTCCTGAGTCAGAACAAGACTGAATGAGGGTTTGCAGGGGTGGGATAAAAATATAGAGTCCCAGAAGGCTGTTGTGAAGCCAGGCAGAAGGGTTGCTGCAGAGCGATGCTTTGTGATCCTCTTGAAGTTGTGTGGAAGAACTTGCATCATCACCAGCCCTAGAATGACAGTCCCTACTTGGGAATGGAACGTGAGATTTTCATGTATCATTACAGATCATTAGAAGGGCCACAGAGTCCACGACCATTTTTATGTCAACAACATATTTTATGGTAATAATAGCACATAATCATATCTGTCCCATAGTTTTGCTAGTTAATTTACTAGCAGATTAAGTCTTTGAAACATGCATTAATATAAAGAATAAATCATAACAATAATGTGTGGTACTAGAGCAATAGGGGCTTATTTTCAAACAATGTAATGCTACCTAGGACCTGAGACAGGTGACTGGTGACATAGCCGCCAGGAAATATTAAGGTTTGTGCCTCACAGAAAATAAAATCCAGGAAAATTAACTGCTACTTAAGCTTTTTAAAGTTCAATAAGAAAAACAGTCTGTTAATGAGAGAGCCTTAAATTTGGTGCAAATGGATGGAATAGTTCTTTTCAGTTAGATGTGTGGGCATTTTTGTGTTAGTATTTCCATTTTCCTGTATGGACAGGAAACTATATTGAATATATTCCACTAAAAAGAGAGAGTGATTGAATCTTACAGTAAGTTTGCTGTACTTGACAACATTATGGAGAGGAACAGATAAAGGATGTGATATATGGTATGATATGCTGGATTCCATGACTACACGCTGTATGTATGGTAGACAAGTTTTGTTCTAGATTTGCTAGCTGCTTTTGACAGATGTGTGTCTGTGGCTTAATTTATAAATGAGGGTTAATAAAGAGCTCAGAGAGGGAGTCTATCTCAAGGGTTAGATTTGAAGTTGTGGTCTACTAAAGAAAATGTACAGTCTTGCAAAAAAAATAGCTGTGGATATATTTGATGATATTAATAGTTTGGGATTGTTTTTCTTACAGATATTGAGCAAAATAAAAATAAATAGTCTACCCTCTAAAGCTAACAATGACCAGGTTTTTTTTTAACTTAGTACTATAGATCTCATCATAAGCTGCAGCATCTTTTACTTCGCCACACGGGTGGCACACATATCTGGTTGATCTATGGTGAGGTCATGCAAGAGCAGGATGCCATTTCCATGATATCAACCCCCATTGCCTTTACCCCACACAGTGCTTTCTATGGGTGCAGCATAGGAAATAATACCCATGCATGGAGTGAGTAGACCATGTGCAAGATAGGCCAGTGCTAGATGGCAGTTCTACCCATTCATGTCACTCCATAGGAAAGAAACAAATGAGATAATGCTGATTCAGCCAGAATAATCACATTTTCTTTATGCTTCTGAAACACATCCTTTCTTGAGGGGACGAATAGTGGGGGGAGGGCAGCAGGCCAGGTGTGACTTATGAGGGGTAGCCCATAACAGCATAACTCTGAGAGAGAGCCATGCCACCAAGAGTTAGCTGGGACTGAGAAGCATGCATTGTGGAGAAACAAGGCATAAGAATGGATGACCTGGGAATCAGGCATACCCCAGGGGCTAGAACCCTCCTTGTTCCCTGGGTCAATCCCTGTCCCTACATAATGAAATTAAAAATTGATGGGTTTCCATGGTCCTGGAGGACAAAAAAAGTCCTGCATCCAAGAGGGTCTCGCCCAAAGTGATGGAGGAACACAGTTATTGATAGGAGGTATGAATTATATAGAAGGTATTATAAGAAGTACAGTTTGGTTGAAATGGTTAAATATTCAGTTCCTTTCTTCTTCATTACTTGTGGATTTTCATTTCATTATAGCAATGGTTGGCAACAGCTCAGGACTTGATTTGTCAAGACAAGTATGCTCAGCAAATGAATGATTACGTTCTATATGAAAGCATTATCACTAAATCTGAAATGAAACTATTTCTTGCAGTAATTATAGGTAGAAGTTTATAAAACAAAGATATCCAATGGCAGAGTATGCCCTTATAGTCTAGCTTTTAGCGTACCATAGTTTTTTTTTAAATAGAAATTTTGCC